>NC_142367.1:12260103-12560937 GCF_059441175.1 Urocampus carinirostris
AATAAAACTTTTTTAAAATATGTTCCTGCTTTTTTCCCCCTTTTTTTGTGAAATAAGTAATAATTTAAACGATGATCAAGATTTTTTAATCCATTCCATCCATTATTATGTCGTTGCCGGACAATTTTTAACAGCTTCATCAAACAAAATATGTTATGAACAATTCTGTACTACCTCGTGAGCAGACAAATGTATAAAATGAAAAAAGTACATTGAAACCAAAGATCATTCCCTTTTGGCCCTTTATTCGGCTAGCTGTATTACAAAAATGTACATTATTAACGGCAACGCTATTGAAGGACTGGTAGAGAGATTGAAAAGTGAACCGCTTTAGAGCCAAGATTCACTGTACTTGTATTTTTATGACAATTCTAAGTACAATCGTACCTTTTCCACTTTATCAAAGCACTCAAAAATTCTTGTTACACAAATGCCTGCTTGTTTTCATGTGCAACGAACCACTCACAGAGACATATAAAATTCATTGGAAATTACCCTTGATTGCCATCTGCGGGGACATGGTTAATGCATAAAAATTGCCCGGGACAATCACAAACTCTACCGAGACTTATCCCGCATTTCGTACGGACAGAAAAAGTAAACACGGTTCAACAAAGCGTAATGCAGAAAAGATCGCACCTCTGTTACGCTGTGATATTTACGGTCTGCTCTTTAGGGCTTTCGGTATCGTAGGTGGAAAAACACAGTGAAAGGTCACACTTTAAAAAAAAATATCCCACCACCTTTCTTCCCTTCTCACCTGACAGACGGAACGAAGGCCTATGGGGAAGTTGCTAAAAATATGTCTGGGACAAGAAAGAAAAATTATATGCTGGTGGCGATTTTGGAAAAAAAACACCCTAAAAATGAACAGCTGACAGATAATACTGTTATCTTTCGTTTAGATAGATAGATAGATACTTTATTCATCCCCGTTGGGAAATTCACACTTTCAGCAGTATCCCTGTGTTGAAAGAATAAAATAATAAAATAAAAGATATAGAATACAAAAATACCCAATATAACGTGTTGATATGGACTATTTAAATAGTGCTACGGAAAATACACTTTGTAATAAAAATAGGGTAATATGCAATTGTGGGTTTGGGGTTTGAATGTGGGCTTTTACTCCCCTGGGTGGATTTAAAGAGCCTCATGGCATGAGAAAGAAATGAACGGTTAATAGGGACAAGAACCCCCACGCGATGCGAAAATCTGAAAAATATTTCCCATCCCTGTTTTAACCATCATTCTGCCAGTCCTTGCCTGTGGTAATATGTGTTTGGGTAAACAAAAGAGCTGCCATGTGGAACAATAATACAATACAGACGCGCCCCTACTTATGACCATTCGACTTACGTAAAACGGTAGACACGAACATTTTTTTCGGGATGTCGAAAAAATATCTGGACTTTGCTGTAAGTTGTGTGCACCTTTTTACGAGTATGTACATTACTGTAGTGTTTCCTTCCGCCACTACTGGAGTGTGGCACTGTGAGAGGTCACCCAGAATCCACCCGGAAGTAAAAAAATCTGCTGCCTCTTTGTAGTTCGTATGTAAACATAGTGCTACGTGTACTGAATCTCCAACTCGCTCAGAACTTTGAAGTTTTTAATGATTAATACCATCCATTTAATATGGTTGGTGTAAAGTCTAAAGAAGAGGCGAGACATTTCTATTGAAATGCAAGTGGAACAAGAAAGCTTGATGTGGTTGAGAAGATGGTCGGAAAGCTTTTTTTCTGCCACTTTTTTCCATGGAGGAGGACCTCTTACAGCATATCTTCTAAAAGTAAGTTAAACTCAAATTTATTTATCTTTATAGAGCATATTATTTAATGAAATGTTTATTTTTTTAGTACAGAACAATACAGGTTACGTATACAAGCCTTAAACTAACGTTTATAAATCTTAAACACCAAAATATTGCAACAAATTCATCTTACCAACGATCGTCCCGAACTGTTTGTAAGTCGGGCAGCGTCTGTAATGGCAAAAAAGAACCTCCAGTCTCGACAAAAATGTGGTCTGCCTGACCCCGCATGAAGCAATATGCGATCTGGATTATCGATCGTTGCCGCACAAGTAAAGTTAATTTTGGGGTGAACAGAACGGCCAAAAAATAGAACCGGCAGACCTGATAAAATGTTTTTAGCCTGACCCCGCTGGCAGCTATACGTGATATTGTTGTAATGGATCGGGAGTTATTTCGAGGGCGCGAAGTCGGAAGCGTGAGGTAGCGAGGGATTGCAGTTTGCCATTCAATGTCATCAAATTTTAAAGAGGCAGCATTAAATTATGCACGACAATACGAGGAGACATCAGCCTGCACATCCATAACGTTGTCAGTTGTGTATTAATGATTCCCTTTTGTGGAATTCTACAGACACGTGACTCCTTGCCGCTCGTCACTAGCTGAGAAACATCTCAAACGAAAACAAAAAAAACAAAAACATAATGAAATAGACGTCAAATATTCATCATAGAGAGTGGAAACCGTGTGCATCAGTCAAATTGTTGTGGCAAATGTTTTCAATATTACTGTAATAAACTCCAGGAAATATCAAGAGTTGTTTTTCTCATTTATTGCTTGCAAGAGTTATTGCCCAGGGATGACTGTTTTTTTTTATTTTGAAAAAAATAATAAAGGTGTCAGTATTGGGTGAAGTGTTTTGAGGAAATTACTTTGGAACGAGATGAAGCGGCGGAAAAATTGAATGTTAATGCTGAATATTAAAATAAATGAATAAATAAATAAATAATCACTAGGAAAAAAGTACCCGTTCGCGTAGGCTCACCTACTTACGGCCATTTGATATTTTTTTGGGATGTCGAAAAGTATCCGGAGATTGCTGTAAGATGGATTTTGTACTGTGTGCACCTTTTTCCGAGTAGGGGACATTACTGTAGTGCTTCTTTCCGCCGCATGCCGCTGTGAGGGGTCACCCAGCATCCACCCCAAAGAAGAAATCTGGCTTCTACTTCCCAGCTCGTGTGTAAACACACTGCACTATATCTCTAGCACGCGAGGAACATTGACATTTTTAATTGTTTAATATCTCATGCATCCATTCGAAAAGTGTAAAGAAGAGGCAAGCCATTTCTTTTGAAATGTAAGTGGAATAAGAAAGCTTGATGAGGTTGAGAAAATGGTTGGATCGCTTTTTTTCGCCCACTTTTTACCACCGAGGAGGACTTCTTGAAGGCCATCTTCCAAAAGTAAGTTAAACTCAACTTTATTTATCTTTATAGAGCATATTATTTTGAAATGTTTAATTTTAGTACAAAACAATACTGGTTACTTAAACAAGCCTTAAACATACTTATGTAAACCTTGTTTGTTTTTTTCCGTCCACTTTTTACCACGGAGGAGGAAGTTGCCTAACTCTTCCAGAAGTAAGTTAAACATAACTTTATTTATCTTTATAGCCAAGTCAAGTCATGTTTGTTTGTGACACCTTTAATCTCAGGGAGTCACAGACCACATAATGTCAACGCCCAAATATAGTATTTTTTTTTTTAGTACCCTGCTTTATCATTCAGCCTGCTTTGTAACATTATAGAGCATATTATTTTATTAAGCATTTATTTTTCCATTTCAAAACGATACAGGTTACCTCAGCAAGCCTTAAACATATTTATATAAACCTTCGACATACAAAATATAGCACTGAAGCAACTTACAAACACATTCGTAAGTAGGGCAGCATCTGTATATCCTATGATTTTGAATTTTTATTTACGTACGATTTTTGGCCACTTAAATTTAAGTAACACATTTTACCTCTCGATTAGACTTAAGCGAGGGTTTATTGTGGGGAAAACCATAATTGGTAGGTATGAGAAAGTGAATAACAAGCAAAAACACATTTTGGGAATCGATGGAAAATCTACAAGTAGTTGGACAGCAAAATAACCTTAGTACTGTCATTCCCGGCTACTTTGTGCTTGGTTGCATCACAGCATCAGATAATCGAGGGTTTACCAAAAAATCAGCGAGCCGTTATCTCTGATTGATAATTTTTGCGAGGAGTGGCGGCAGCGCGCACTACATTCAGGTCTAGTCTATTTTTGCCATTCCGTCCACTAAAAAGTGAACTGCACTGGTGCAGTTTATCTATTAACGTTTATCCCATATTGCTGCTAGGATGTACCGGAAGAAAGCAGGTTTGTCAGAAGGTGTGCAGTTTTCGATTGGTCAAATGAAACCCCGGTCATATATTGCTGACAGAGCGCATTCTTATATTTGTTTGGGCTGCTGAAGCACGCTATTGTGGCTTTTCTAACATGAACTGCACTGTTTTGGCAGGGATTCACTATGCCCAGTGAACTATTGCTGAGAGCGGGTGCTGAGAGAGTTTTAAGCATAAATACAGTAATGGCATTAAACAGATCCACCAGGCCCGACAGAAGTGTGCTCTGCGGCCCCCCGCTTTCAGCAATTGTCAAGTTGGGTATAATGGATCGCGGCCACAACACTATCGTTCATTTTTGACGGCCAACATGGCACGCTTCAGCGGGCTGAACGCAAACAAAAGCGCTTTGCCGGCCCCAGCTCACAACTATATGTGAATGAAAATAATGGGTCGCAGCCACATGAGTGTAGTTCAATATATATAGGTTTCCCCTTTATGGATTCGGGGTCTTTTGGAAGGTAATGATGATTCATTATTCCCTATACGGATTTTGGTGAAACGCATCTTGATAATATAGAGGCAATATAGCAGTGTCTGAAACTCATGACAAAAAGTTAGCGGACACCAGGGCAGACAACTCTGAAAAGTTGCCTTCCCCATTTTTCCCAACTTGAAACACAATAAGACTACTAAAAAAAAACATTGTTGCAAAGTACTAAGGGTTGATAATCAGAGTATTTAACAGAAAAACACTTTAAAATCAAGTTTATTATAAATCTACTTATAACATTCATTGCATGTTTTCCATCTGCCATCAGTATGTACCTGTATTTACTCATCTTCGTTCATGCAATGTTTGCGTTGCGTTGTCTGCTACAAGCCACGTGAACTCCTCTTTCCACGTTTCTTTTTAATGCACGTTTACGTTTTGTAGCATCATAAATTTTGTTACCTTCTTTTGAATATTTCTTTTGGGACTGAGGTTTTGGTTTGATTCCTAACCACTTATCCATTTTTCTTTTGTTCTCTGTGCGTCTACTTTGGAAAATGATATGCAAATGCACAACCTTATAACGCTCGGGTCCGGAAAGCAATTAGTCATTCGATGCAGGCTTCTGACTGGCTGTCGAGTATGCAAATTGCAAAGCAAACTTCCGAAATTACCAAACTGAACAAATATTTCGAAATCGGAATAAAGCAAGAGTTTGATTTGAAAAATCTTTTATTTTTTTTTTCTTGAAAAAGTTGTCGGCCACCCGGGCGGAGACGTTTTGTAAGTTGTACGCCCGACGTAAAAGATGCACACCCCGGGCGTCCGGGCAGACGTTATTTCAAACACTGCGATATACCATTCACTGCATCTCCGTTTCCACTTTCCTTAGCAACGTGAAACTTATGACATACTTTTCACAGGTGGGAGCTCAAGTGTGCCCAGTATTAAAAAGTCAACGGCGGGATTAGTGCAGGAAAGAGCTCCCCGAAGCCAGCCGGCAAATAGAAGCGTATAATTAGCATAAAGGGGCCTTGTGAGCGGGAAAGAAAAGCACACATTATGCATTTTCTCACAGCCAGAAAGGAACTACTGGCTCACTTTCACACGATAAGAGAGAAACGTTAGTCCGACGCGTGCCGAGTGTAATTATTGGTGGCAAAGAGAGGGGGCGGGGGGGAGCCTGTTGACGTGAAGCCAGAAAGCTTCTGCAAAAAAAGAAAGAAAGAAAAAGTGAAGACGCAGCGTTTTTGCTTTCACGGACAGATGATGACAAGAATGTTTTATTAAGTCCTCCTTAAGACTCTCTCGGAGGGTGCTCACTTGCTCATTATGCAACGCTGCAATACGGCAACTTTGCGGATATTTCACAGGACTTTTGTTCATTTCTTTGGCGCAAGGTGGTGGAGATTGGCAAAAAACGAAAAAAAAACGGGAACATATATAGGGCTGTTCTTCAGAAACTGTCGATGTGGTAGGTTTATGCGAAAATCCGCAAAGTAACCACTTAATTTTTACCATGCGCTCTGCTGAACCTGGTTAGCAGCAACAGTCGACCGAGAATAATGGATCACGGCCAGACGGGTGCTGTTCAGAATGAAAAGAAAGAGCCGCCACATATTACACAAATTTGCTGTCCCTCTAAAATGTAGTCAAAATATTTTACGGGTCATATTTGTCCTCCTGCAGGAAACCTTTACAAAATAGGTTTTCCATTTTCAAACATTTCGGAAAGCTAAGCCACTGGCGCAGCGCTAAAGAGCCACATGTGGCTCTTGAGCCACAGGTTGCCAACCTGTTTTAAGCAAAATCAACGCAAAAGAGCCCACACATCTCGTAACTCATTCAACTGGGAATAATGGATCACGATCGAACGGGTGTTGGGAATTTTAGACATAAATAACTGAAAAAAAAGAGATGATATACATGACATTGATTTTTTTTTGTCAGCCCCTGGTCGGAGCAATAGTCAACTGGGGATAATGTATTGCGTGCAAAACAGTACAGTTTATTTTTGGCCCAAAAAAAAAAACACGTTTGCTCGTTTGCCCCTTCTTGCATCTAAAGTATATATTGCCATAATGAATTAAAGCCACTCTGGTGATGTTCGTTTCAAGTGGAAAGATTTTGGGAAAAAAGCTTCACATGACACAAATTTGTTCTTTATGCCCCTGCTCGCTACAATATTCGACTAGGGATAATGGATCCAGGCAAAAAAGGGCCACAATGGCACGTTTCAATGGCCCAAACCGAAAAAAATGTGCTCTGCCGCCCCCTGCTCTCAAAAAAGTCGACCGGGGATAGTGGATCACGGCTGTGCATTTCATTTTCGGCAGCACTGCAAAAAAAAAAAGTGTTCTGCTGGTGCCCGCTCGAAGGAATAGTTGGCCAGGGATAATGGGACATGGTGGCACAGGTGCTTTTCACTTAGGGCTGAAAGAATGGAAAAAAGAGACGCTACGCATAACAATAATTTGCCCTTGTAGCTAGGGTATACCTGTAGTTCATAGAACGTGAATTATTTCTCGTTTATTCTTTTTAAAACAAATCAAATAATGCATTTTACAAGCTCGATGTAGAACATTTTAGTCATTTATCATGTTCAGTGCACCGCGTACGAGCACAGCACGAGCGGATAATCATTTCTGAAATCAGCATGTGGCTCGATTTCGCCGCAGACAATCCTGTGCTCCGTTCCAAGTATGTCACCCGTCGTATTTGTGATCACAGGGTTGCTTGAAGTTTACACCAAAGAAAGAAAAAAATCGACTCAAAGCAGTCGGACAGCAGTTCACAGGGAGGGAAAAAATAGTCCTGCCAATGTTTCCGTTTTTTTTTCTTTTCTTTTAGGGGGGGGGTCACATTCCCGACCGCCCAGTAACTCAAAGGGATTGCATAAGGGCGCCTCTTCAATTGCTGTCTAATTAAAAGGAGTATGTTCCTGCAGTGGAGGTTTTTTTTTTTTCTAATAAAGTAAATTACAGGCGACTAACACCTACACGATAAGCTAGGAAACTGTTAATTACGATTCAAGCTTTTGTCGTCTTTTAATCGAGACCCGAAAAGTCGGGCATGGACTGAGGCAAAAACGCGGCTAGAGGCAGCAAAATAAAAGCAACCTGTATTTCGGATTTTGTATTCATTTATTTATTTTGAGCTTTAATCGTCACTGTTGGAAGACCTATTAGTGACTTAGGTTTTTGTTTTCTGGAGAAAAGACAGTTGGGCTTTCCTGTTACTCACGGTTTGTATACAAAACCAATTATTGTTACTGTTCCGCCCCCGACATTTTCCTTTTGTATATTTTATCATTAAAACGTAAAATGTGTAGTAAAAAGTGTTTTCCCTTCCACCTCAAAACAATTTGCTGAGATTATTGTGACAATATGTATCATTTCACTGGCACGCATTGACATTTAAGCTATTTTCTGTTTCGATCGTACCGAAACCTAGCTTCTACAGAAAATTTGCTTCTTTTACCACTTTGGAATTTTTTTTATATTTTTCATGATCTTAATTGTCCTTCGATAAATATTTTTTTTAATTGTTATATAAATAATATTGGTATATTTTTTATGTTTAAGGTTTATATAATTATCTTAAAGGCTTGTATAAGTAACCTGTATTGTTTTGTACTAAGAAAACAAACATTTTATAAAAAATAAGCTCTATAAAGATAAATAAAGTTGAGTTTAACTTACTTTTGGAAGATGGGCTTCAAGAGTTTGGCGACTTCCTCCTCCGTGGTAGAAAGTGGCCAAAAAAGAGCGATCCAACCATTTTCTCAACCCCGTCTAGCTTTCTTATTACACTTTCATTTCAAAAGAAATGGCTCGCCTCTTTTTTCACACTTTACACTAACCATATTGAATGGTTGCGCGAGATATTAAACAATAAAAATGTCAAAGCCCTTAGCGACTGGAGGTACAGTATAGTATGTTTACACACGAACTAGGACGTAGAAGCCGGATTTCATCTTCCGGGTGGATTCTGGGTGACCTCTAGCGCCACACGCCGGTAGCGGTGGAAAGAAGCACTACAGTCCTGTCCTGTACTTGGAAAAAGGTGCACACAATACAAAATCGTACTATTTCTGGATATTATTCGACATCCCGAAATAAATGTTCGTATCTAACATTTTTCACAAGTTGAATGGTCGTAAGTAGGGGAGCGTCTGTAATACATTCCTAATACGGCCAATAAAAGTAACATCTTGATTCATTTATTTCATATTATTTGTAATCCTCCTGTGGAAAAAAAAATCAGACTTCTTTTCATATGATAGTGACATTATGTTTAATTTTAGAGACACGTATTCGCCTTAATGCTATTATGCTTCCTTGGTACTGAAAACTAGCTTAATGTTTTTTCTATTCCAAAAACTAACATCTTTTTTTGTGCTGAAACCTAGCATCTTCTTCTGTTCTTCTGTTGTCCGCTTCTGCTTCTGCTTCTTCTGCTTCTTCTTCTTCTTCTACTCCTCCTACGACTTCTATGACTTCCACGACTTCTACTACTTTTTATTTTGAAAAACTTTTGGCTGTTCCTGCGGCTTATACTCCAGTGCAACTTGAAAAAATGGCACTGTCAGTACAATAAATAAATAAAACTATATATATTAATAGTTTTATAATACATTTGAGAAAAAAATGCATCACTGCTATTTTAAAATTCATTTTCTGGAAAAAAAAAAAAAGATTTTTTCTTTATGACAGCGTTTTATGCTACATTGTGCTATGATCCAACAAAATAATATCCTTATTTCTTGTTATAAAAACTAGCATACCCTTGTATATTTATATATAGTGTCTTCACTAAAGCAGAGATGTCTTCTTCAATACCAAAAACCTTCTTCTTCGTCAACATTTTTTCTTATAAAGCTAGCACTTTTGTGTTCTACCAAAATGGTGCCATATTATCTATTTAACTACAGCTCAGCAATCTCAAACATATGACCCGCGGGCCGGATGATTTGTTTCGCCCCGGCATATAGTTCTGAGTATATCAAAAAAAGAAGCGAGTGTCTAGGTCATCTCTATCAAAAACTGTGTTTTTTTTTTTTTGTGTGTTATTTCCCCCCCCCAAAAAATCAAACTAAATGCTCTCACCGGCCACTATAGGGTAGTGTTGGGTTTGAATAGAGTGGTGAGTTGGTTCAGGTGTAAAACTTCATTCACTTAATGGTTTAGACATGAAAATACTTGTTTCCCAGTGTTTGTGAATAACTGTGTTTTTTTAGAAACTATCCTTTGTCATCCATTTTTTAATATGTAGAGTATGTAATTAATGTAGGTTGAATGATAAAGCATAATACTGAAAAACTAATCTAAAATATTGTAGATTACATTAATTTACTGACCTGGCCTGCCTCAGAACAAAAAGACTAGTTTTGGCCCTACACCCAAACTGAGATGGACATCCATGCTATAGCTGCGCTAAATAAGTTGAATTTTTCTTTTTTATGTGATACGGTTTTTTCCAATAGCTTTAGCCTTTTTTCCTATCATATTTTAGGGCAATTGATGACCCGATTTGTCGCTTGCTCATCAAAACAATGAACATACTCAGAAATCTTTCAAATAAATTGTTGATCCCAAGCATTTGGTTGCAATCATACCAATCCGGAAAAAAACCAAACAGTCGACTTTCGCTTGTCACGGAAAAAGCGTTTTCGACGTCTGTAAAGCGACGCTGATGAGCTTGTTTGCCAACACTGTCGTTTCCGAGTGCACTCAAACTCCTTTCGGGCTCCTCGCCGCTGATTGAAGGTGAAAGCTCCCCGCTGACTCTCACCGCGGGCCCCGAGCGCTGAGATGGTTTCCCTGCAATGTCCGCTCTCATTTTGACCATTTAGCCGTTCTCGCCGCAAACCGACTAATCACGGCGCTCGTCTGACAAAGCCGGTGCTAAAATATTCATGCGCTTTCCTTCCAATAAGGCGACCGCGGGCTCTTCTGCGACACGGGCGAAAATGAAGCTCAATTTAAAACGCGGTTGAGCGCCAAGCGCTGAGTTAGCATTAGAGCCAAGGTGTATTTGTATTTGATAGGAGATCAGCATAAGAGGAGTCAGATGATTATGAAAGCTTTCACTTTTATGAACTCTTTTTCTGTGACGCCTTTAACCGTTGTTGGCACTGCGTGAGTAGATGCCAGTAAGGTCTATAGCCATCAATTTCAGTGAATGGGTTGAATATTTTGTTCAATCACACTATCATATCGTTTCACTATTAACCTTAGAATTTTAGATCAGTGGCCTCCAACCTTTTTCAAACTCTAAGCTACTTTTTGTCATTACAGTGGAACCTCGGTTCTCGACCATAATCCGTTTCAGAACCCTGTTCAAAAACCGATTTGTTCGATCACCGAAATCATTTTTCCCATTAAAAATAATGTAAATCGTTTTAATCCGTTCCACCACCCTGAATGTTTACCTTGAATGTTTAACGTAAACATAAAGCTAACCCAGGCTAATCGTACGTTCGGGTTATCGTAATCTTCCGTACGAAAGATTCCCCTAACATGAACGTGTAAAAATAAAAAAATCAGGTCGTTTACAAGTCATTTAGCACCCGGGTCTCCACAAGAAGTGGTGAGCGGTTCATTGGAAAGGGGGCTCCGTTCCAACACCCTCAATGTCAGGCTCCGTTCCAACACCTTGAATGTTTAACGTAAACTTAAAGCTAACCCAGGCTAATCGTACGTTCGCGTTATCGTAATCTTTTCAATAGGATTTCCTACCTTTGTGGTGGTCAGCAGAAGGAGCTCGCACACCTCCTTCATATTTGGCTATTATTTATTTCTTAAATGCAATAGATGTACGCACTACTTTTCCTTTTTCACCTGTAGCAACTTTGCTGCTTGCACTGACCTTTTTCGGAGGCATAATAAGGGGCTAAAACACCCGTACGCTGCTCAGCATCGCACCCTAGCGTACGCACTCACGCATTACCGGCGTTCGAACTCCAATTTTTTTGACCGAACAGCGAAGCAAGAATTTCTCGAAATTTTTGGTCGGACACCGATTTGTTCGAACTGAGAGGCGTTCGAAAACCGAGGTTCCACTGTACTTAGCGCAAAGGGGCACCCAGTTTGATATGAATTTCTAGAATAACAGCTTATGATGTTACTACTATGTTGTAGTTCTATTTTTACCAGGTTACTACGGAGGAAAGGTTAAATAAACTCGGTCGACCACTGAAAAATAAGGTCTGTGGTCACCTCAGCCTTCTTTAGGGAACACCCTGGTGCTCGCGGGCACCACATTGGAGACCCCTCTTTTAGATTATTTCTTAATGTTTATTTTGCTGTTTAATTTTGATACATCTCCAAGTCCATGTGTCAGGAACCTTTTTGACCCAAGGAGACATAAAAGCAAAGAAGGCAACAACCTAGATCCATTATCTGCACCGCTTTTCCTCAGTAGGGTAGTGGGTAGGGGACACCCTGAACTGGTTGCTCACTCATTCACACTTAGGCACAATTTGTAACGACAATTAACCTGACATGCATGTTTTTGGAACGTGGGAGGAAACCAGAGTGCCTGGAGGAAACCCACGCAAGCACGGGGAGAACATGCAAACTCTGCACAGGAAGGCTGATAACTAAATTTGAACCAATAACCTCAGAACTTTGCAGCGGACACGCTACCCACTCATCCGCCCTGCCGCGCCACAACATTAATTTTAAAATACAATAAAATAAATGAATTACAAACGCCAAATGCCAATTCTTCATCACATTTTATTTGATTGTGTGACATTTGATGATTTGATCAAATCTATGAAATAATAATACTGCCAGAGCCGGTGTTCCATATTGATATAAATATACGGCTTATACTTTATGTTGAGGCTAATTTTTGACCATCATTTTTTCCCCTGAATAATGGTTTCAAAATAAGGTGCGAGCAGTTTTTTTTTTGTAAAAATGTTACAAAATACTCCAAACTAGAAAACCAACGTATGAATGGAGAACGATCCTGTTGATTTCTTCTTGGCTCATGGGGAAATTTAAATCAGAAAGAAATGAGGGGGGGATGGGTAAAAACAATATTAAGTTCATTATAATATAATATAACTATCAACTTATCACTCTGGATTAGTTCTTTCTTTTTTCTTTTTAGTTTTTTATTAATTTAATTTGTATACATTCCCTAGAGCCAGAAACCTGGTCTGCCACATTAATTTTTGACCGACCCCTGTGGGATTACGTCACCCCCGCCACCAGGACCCCATTTGACCTGGAGAAGTAGCCTGCTGCCGTCCTTAGCTCCTTATCCCGACATGCTGACACGGCTCAATGTGTCCAGGGGTGATGGATCGCTCCCACCCTCCCTGTCGCTCGGTCAAGGGGAGGGTTGAAGGAAGGGTTCGCTTCACTTCCCAGAACCTCTCAGGAGGATTGAAAAGATGCCTGGCGGTTATATGGAAACTATATATATATATTTATTTTGGTACACATATATATATATATATGTACACATACATGCAAAGTTCACATGTGGCCGTAATCTATTATATCCAATCGACTATTGCTACGCACATTTTTTTCCTGTTCTTACCACCAAAAATGGACAACTATCGCTGTGAGCGGGTACCTCATTTGTGCTCAGAGTATTCGGAATTGAAAAACTTCAACTGAACTGCTCAACTGCAGTAGGGATTTTTACACAACCTCAAAAGCTTTTGTCATAGACTGCACCTCTAGTCGAAAAGTGACTGTCAACCATTTTGTCTGCACGCTTGTGAATCAAACAGCTTTTTTATGTACCACATTTGTGGCCGGAATATTATGAACAGTCAAAATATCCAAACTTCAACTGAACCACTCAACCCCGGTAAGGATTTTTTTACTACGTATTAACTTATCGTCTTAGCGCACCCTACTAGTATAAACTTTATTGTCAGCCATTTTTACTTTTTAACCAAACAGCTATGTCCGATGCCTCAAATGTCCTGGAACATTCTTAGTAAAAAAAACAAAAAAAACCTTCAACTGAATTGCTTAACTCTAGAAGGGATATTTCCATTACCTGTGAAGTTTCGTTTTTGTCTTAGCCCAAAAGTGGGTGTCAGCTTTTGTTACCTTTACTTGTGAATCAAAGCTTTGTTCTTTAACCTGTGTGCCAGGAATATTCTAAACTAAAACCCTCAACGGAACTGCTCAACTCCAGTAGATTTGTTTCCCTTACCTCTAAATGTTTTCTTATAAACTGCCCTCCTAGTTTAAAAGTAATTTTAATGTATTTTGACAGCGTCTTTTTGAATCAAAGTGCTTTGTTTTGTACTTCATTTTTGCCTAAAATATTCTGAAAAAAAAAAAAAAACTCAACAGAGCTGCTTTACTTCAGTCGAGGTTTTTCCACTACCACTAAAGTTTTGTCTGAGCACACCCCCCTAGTATAAACGTGAATATCAGCCTTTTGGATGGCACACTAATGAATAAAACAGCTTTGTTCTGTGCCTCATTTTTCCCAACATATTCTGGATGAAAAACCTCAACGGAACAACTCCAGTAGGTATTTTTCCAACTACCTGTAAAATTGTGTTTACATTCATAGCCCGCCTTTCTAGCATAGAAGTGACTGTCAGCCTTTTTAAACTCTTACTTAAGAATCAGACAACTTTGTTTTGTACCTCATCCGTGCCTTGAATATCCTGAATAAATAAACTAAACCATACTTAACTCCAGTAGGGATTTCTTCTGTGTAAAGTTTTGTTTTGGTCATAGTGCACTCTCCTAGTGTAAAAGTGATTGCTGGCTTATTTGACTGTTCACTTGTGAATCAGCCTTGTTCTTTACCTTTTCTGTACCTGGAATAGTATATAACTGATTGTACTCCGTTCAGACTTGAGTCAAATTGTTTTGTTTTGTACTTAAATTGTACCCGGAATATTCTAAATGAAAACTTCCCAAGGGAACTGATCAACTCCAACTCTGTTTTAAAACTCGGTCCTAGTCGTGAACGGTATCCAGATGACTAGTGGGTGGTAAAACAATCGGGGGCACATTTCCGCGCTGAATGGTTTCCAAATGGCAAACCGGACACATGAAAGGCTTTCGAAAAGAAGCTGAGTCAGCAACCGTTAGCACATTCAACCACAACCAAAATAAAAAACAAGCTAGCTCCGTTTTGTCTCGGGCTAAGAATAGCCTGGTTTACCGTTCAGATTGGCAGTGGTTGACAGATGAGGCGTCGCCGTGCCCCGGTGGAGGCCATATGTTGAGCAGAAGCCGCATCTGGGGCTATTTGAGGCTGTGACTGACGACCGCAAGAATGTGTCTTAACGCGGACGAAAGCCGAGCGCCAAACAGGAAGTGGAGGGATTGAGCCGCGGTTTCTGTCTCCACCGCCGATTTTCATGCCAGCTTGATTTCGGATTTTCCACACATAACTGGAGAACGCTTTGAAGCATCGTGGGCCGTCACCTGGTGGTGTTTTGTAGCTATTGCTGAAAATGCATATTTCTAAATGGGACAAAACCATTTCTATACTTCAAGATATATTTGGAGAATCAGCATGTGGTTTAGGGTTTTTATTAAACAGCTAGTTGTTAAAACATACCTTACTTGTGCTTATCATTACACTAACCTAGACACCTATTTATATTATACAAGATTATAATATACTAAAAAGACTGTTCATACAATTTTACAAGGTTGTGGTCAGCCATGATAACAATGTAGTTGCCAGGAAGAGCAGACAATTTTGCTATTCTTAGCATTATTTTCTCCGTTTTTCTCTTTTTATTATTAACAGACCTGCTTGGGCAATTACAGTCATACAAATAATTACTATATTAACAATTGCTCTTCACAATTTTTATCTTTTTTTCTTGTCAAAAAACACACCCAATTTCAAATAATTTTGTATATGCTATCTTGTTTCTATTGAAAAAATAAAATTCAATTGAAATGAGAAGAATTATTTGCAATTATTTCTTACTTGACATGTTCTCATAAATTTAAATTGGTCAAAATATCTGCAATCTTTGCAGATTTTGGAATCTACTGTATTGGAGCAGAGAAACTCCAAATAACATGCAGGACATGCGGTTTGAGGACCGGGTTGGCTACCCCAGGATTATTGCCCTAAATCACGAAAAGTCTCAAATTGTTGTACAGACTACCATCAGACCCTCTCCTGGTCTAAGACCAATATGAGGACCAGGTCAAGTCCAGTCATGTTCATTTGTGACGCCCTTAATCACCAGGAGTCTCAAAGAGCTGCACAGACCACAGACTATTGCATTCTACAGACTATTGTTACACCATCCCCTGATCTTAAACCTACACGAGGGCAAGGAAAAACCCAAAATGAGGAAAATGAAGAAACAATGAGAAGGGACTGCACATGAGGTAATCCCCCCTCCAGGATGTCCAGGCTGCAATGGTTGTTGCATTAACAAAGAATGTGATTAAAAATAAAATATACAATCATTAAAGTTGAGTATAAAATAACAAATAAAACACAAAGGATGACCAGGTTGCAATGGATGTAGCATTAACATGTTACCAGCTCAGTAGCCTAGATGGTAGGGCGCCCGCTTTGAGACTGGGAGGTCGCTGGTTCGCGCCTCGGCCGAGTCATACCTAAGACTTATAACATTGGTAAAATGGCGGCGCCCTCTGTTGGCTGCGGCTGCATCGGCTCGCTACAACGGGTCAGGTGTATCGACATTTCGTTCTGTGTACATTGTTACAAAGAATGACAATACAAAGGAAATTATTATTATTATTATTATTATTAAACAATGAAACATAACAAGGAAACAATCCAAAACATCAGCATGAGGAACCTTAATAAGGGTCTGAACTAAACTTTGAAGAATGTATATCTTTTAACTTCTTTTGCTGCTAAAGGTGATCATTTTTCTTTGCACTAATGTTATGATATATTATTTTTTATCGCAACATTACTAGAACTTAGGCCAGTCTCTAAGCATTGAGGTAAACAGTTTTAACATCTATCCCGGCAGTCTTTTATCTTAATTTTCTCTCTTTAATGTATTTATTACGTGTTCATCTTGGAGTGCCATGTCTAATCTCATACTATACAACGTTTCAATAACTTGTAATCAATGACAATAAAGATAATTCAATGTTAAACTACAAAAAAACAACAGCACAGGCAAGGCTGACGATTATTTCTGTCTTTTTTGTGAAAATCATAGCGTAGTCCTTGCAGCATTTTCTCTTTGTCAACCTTTTACATTTTTGGCGACCATGATTAAGTCTTCAAATTGTCCATTAACTGGCCTTTGTGGAAACTAGTGCCATCTCATTAAAACGGTTGGGCTCACGGAAACGGAACAATGCCTTGTTTGAGACCGGATGGCATCTCGAACCTTTGTGTGTGTGCGCATACATGCCCGTGTTCGTGTCTTTATATGGACACGGCGCTCTTTTGTACGCCCGCTGCAGCTCGCTCGCTTCAATGAGCCCAAACATGGCTATGAAGGATGCGTGTCCCAGATAACATGCATACATTACAGCAGTTTTTTTCAACCGGTGTGCCGGGGCACTGTAATGTGAACAGATTACTTTTTTTTTTGTATGTTTAGCTACGTATTATCTGCTCATGAGGTAATGTAGTACATTTAGTACCTTATCCTGTCTGATAAAGCTGTTTAAGTTTGCACCGCAGAAAATAACACAGTAAAATGAAATACGATAAGACATCTTGTGTCAGAACCAAAACAGGAGGAGGACCCAGATGCGTAACGTTTTCACACAAGCTTTATTTTACTGGAATGGGGCAGTCATGCGCGTAGACACAAACGCCAGTGATTCGCGATCGCTGGGTGTAAGAAGTAAGACAGAAGTCCGGCGTGGAAAAACAGAAAGCCAGAGGCTGACAAGATCGATACCAGATACACGAGCAGATACAGGACAGGTGGGGTCGATACTGGACAGGACGGGACAGACAGGATCGATACTAGATACACGAGCAGAAACCGGGCAGAAGGGGTCGATACCGGAAGGACGGGACAGACAGGATTGATATCAGATACACAAGCGGATACCAGGCAGACGGGATCGATGCCGGACAGGACGGGACAGACAGGATCAATACAGGATACTGGAAACTGGAGTCAGATATCAGACAGGACGAGACAGACGGGATCGATACCGGATATTGGTGACTGGCGCAGGATATCGGACAGGATGAGACAGGCAGAACCGATACTGGATCCCGGAGACTGGGGTCAGATATCAAACAGGACGTGACAGACGGGATAGATACTGGAGACTGTAGCAAGATATCAGACAGGACGAGACAGACAGGATCCTTACCAGACACTGGAGACTGGGGTCAGATATCAAACAGGACAAGATAGACGGGATCAATACCGGACAGGATTCACAGGCAGGATACCGGACGGAGTCAAAACACACATCTTGCGGCTGCAGAGGTTCGTTGACGGACTAACAAGGGGTGAGTGAGAGCACTGAGCTTAAATAGGAGGGATGCCAATCAGGCAACGAGCCACAGCTGGCGCCAAACGGGCGGGCCCAAGTGAGGGAATATGGGCAACCGTGACATCTTGCACACAATTTTCCTCATTTATATTACATTTTTCTCTTTTTACGAAAAAAAACGTAGTCACAAATTGGCAGCTGACTAGTATTGTTTTTGTTTGGACTCTACATTTTTGCTCATGAGGTAGTACAGTATGTTTAACAACTTTTTTTGTGATTCAAGCTATTTAATATTACTCTGTAATAAATATAATAAGATAAAAATAGTTTTGAGAACTTTGAGGATATCCCAAACATGGGACGTAATTACATTTATTTTCCTGTGTGTGTACTAATTATCTGCTCATGAGCTAGTACAGTACAGTATATCTAATAGCATATTTTCTTCAATGACGCTGTTTAAGATTGCACACAAGATAAACATCCTGCAAATATATATATTTTTTTATTTTTACCTAAAAAAAATTATAGTTCCACTGACAGAAAAGAATTCTGCTCATTAGTTTCTCGTTTGAAGTATATTTTTGTTGTTTTTCTACAAACACAGGTTGCAAATATAATAAAACCTAAAATATATTCACAGGGTTCATATGTGAGCTTGGAATAGTTGACAATGCTTGGATTTTAATGTTGTGTTTTTAAGGGTCGAAAACGGATTGCATTTTTGGCGAATTGCTTGTAAATGCATAAAACTGTTGCCATGTTAATCAACAAGTTTGCTTAAAAATGACGCCGACACTGCTCTCTTGTGGCTTCGCATGCATACCTGCATATGTAAATCATATATATATTTGGGGCTCTTCAAAATACATGATTCACACCAGATTTCTTCTTTTAATGGGACTGTAGAAACTGCACTTCCTATCCTCAGTTGGGTTGCAGGGGTGCTGGAGCCCATCCCAGCCATCTTCGGGCAGTGGGCAGGGGACACCCTGAACTGGTTGCCAGCCAGTTGCAGGGCACAAAGGGGCAGACAACTCACTTGGTCATTCACACCTAGGGGCAATTTAAACCGGCCAACTAACCTGCAATGCATGTTTTTCGAACGTAGGAGGAAACCGGAGTGCCCGGGGAGAACATACAAACTCCACACAGGAAGGTTTGATCTCATGACCTCAGAACTGTGCCGCGGAATGCGCTAACCACTCAGCCGCCGTGTAGCCCAGTACTATAATATATAACTAATTTTGAACTTCCACCTGCAAGGATCATCATGCCCTTAGATTTGTCACTCAAACAATCATATTCACAATTTACTCAAGATCTAAAAAGCATATGTCCTTGATAAATGCACACACAAGATTGAATATTGCAAATGTAAATCACATATATATTTGTGGCCCTGCAAAATACAAATTGTTAGGCAATAAACTATTAAAATAAACCGTTTACCAAATTGTTCAAATTAGTTATCTGACTCCATTAACCAAACACGAACTTCATTCCCCTAACAATGCATGCTCGTTTCTTTCTGGGAAAAGATGGACAAGAATAGCCGACATTTTCACACGGGGCAGATTTAATTTCTCAAATAATGAGTGAATTCCATTGAATAAGCCGAATTAGCTTTGCTCTTCGTCAAGCCTCTCCCGATTGTCCCTCTCGATCGAACTTCTGAAGTTCTTCCTCTGCCCACGCCTTTCTCCCAAGCTGGCGTGCCGGCTCCTCCAATGGGGCAGGCCAGAGACTCCTCAAGTGGGCTCCATCTCGTCTCTTCGATGTCTGAAGAAACTCAAAACAAGACCAATCATTTCCATGTCATCAGGGCTTTGTTCTCCAAACATCGCCTGCCATCTGCGCCAGAATTCCCCAGCCAAATCACTCCGCACTTGGAACGGCGCGACGTGAAGCTCAGCGAAAATCTTCATTGCACTTGATAAATGTAAATTGTATTTAATTGTATAAAATATAAAATCCTTCAAGATATACAAAACACAGAGTAATGAATTTCAAGATTGGCTTTTAATGGTACTGGAGAAATTGGAAAATTGGCTTTGAAAGTGCTAGAATTTGGCTATGAAAAAGGTGTTCGACTAATATGGTAAAATCCAAAATGACAAGGGATTTTCAATTGCAAAGATGTGTTGCTTGGGTTAAAAAGTATTGAGAAACCGCATTACAGACACACACATACACAGAGTTTTGCTTGCCCGTGATCTTGAAACTCTTGAGTCCATGTCATTGGAAAATCAATATGCCGCTTGCTTTTTTCATCCAATTAATTACAGAATGCTGGTCTGGCTGTTTGTGAGTTAGTGCGTTTGCGCGTGTGCCCCGCAGTATCAATCTGTTTATCCGCCGCGTATCCGTCCGACAGTGTCATTAAAATTCCTTTTTTTTTCTTACCTTGACTCGTGCTCAAGTTTAATCCCGGCTGGGAAAAATAAACAATGGTAATCCGGGTGAACGCTAGGCGGCTTAGGCGGCTGTCTCACACTCGCATACAAACACACAAAAGCTCACACTTAAAGGAGTGAACAATGGCGCCGGTGTGTAACCAGATTAGGCCGAAAGCGTGTCACGTCCCAAAGGTCGGCATCCTCTGAAGGCGCCGGAGTAAATCCTTCAGGTTACACCTGCATGAAGCGGCCGTGCAGAAACCAGAACTAAACAAAGAACCCAGCGGGAGGGGACTTATCCCTGAGTGGAACCGGCTACAGTAGATACTATGTTGCTGCAAATACAGTAGACCCCGGGATAAGACATGAATCTGTTTTGAGGGTAGGGAGTGTAAGGTGAAATTGGCATATTGCGGGGATAGAAACCTATGTCAATTGGCTCCAAACCCCAACAACAAAATACTATACACAGTGCGTGTCATTTTGCCACATCTCATGCTTCAAACCTAAAGCTAAAATACTGAAAATATTTTGAAAATATAGGCAACGTGTGAGACACAACCATGAAGTGGAACTAAATCATTTCAACATTTTATAGTATAGTTACAATGAAAACACTGAAAGGTTGGTGTTGCAAAAATAGTGGTCCTCCGTTCTCTGATCAGCCAACTCATTCGAGAAGTTCCCTGATGATTTCTTAATAATGCAACGTCAACTAAAATGACTAAAAATGACAGAGTGCATCCATCCATTATCTGCACCGCTTATCATCAGTCAGGTCGCGGGGGTGCTGGAGCCCATCCCAGCTATCTTCGGGCAGTGGGCAGGGGACACCCTGAAGTGGTTGCCAGCCAATCACAGGGCACACAGGGACAGACAACTCGCTCGCTCATTCACACTTAGGGACAATTTGGACCGGCCAATCCACCTTAAATGCATGTCTTTGGAATGTGGGAGGAAACCGGAGTGCCCGGAGGAAACCCACGCAAGCACGGGGAGAACATACAAACTCCGCACAGTAAGTCCGGTAGCTGGATTTGAACCCACACAAAAGCAAATGCTCTGTGATGGTCTCAGAGGTTTGTGACAAGAGACAGTGGAGAACACATAGCACTATAGAGATCAAAGCCAACAGGCAGGTCCGGGATACAGTTGAGGAAAAGTTCAAAGAAGGTATGGGATACAATATTTTGCAACATTTGCACTATGCGAGAAATAATGTGAAAATTGAGAGAGCATAAATCTCGTTGCAACCTACCAAGACCTGTCCACACATTTTAAGTCAGAGAAGAATGTTAGATAATTGAAAAAAAAAAAAACTGAAAGTAGCTCTGAAAGGTATAAACAAACGCAAGAAAAGCACGAATGCAGGGGACACCCTGAACCAGATATGTGTATATGATGATGAATCGGACTCCAAAAAAGGTGATTCCAAAAACCAAAAAATAATGCTACTTTAAAATTGCACAAAACTAATGATGTCCCTGATTGAAAAACAGCCACTAGGGGGCATCTGATTCTGGTATTAGCTACAGTTTCAGTACTGATACCTTAAAACAAAGCTGGTTTTAGAACCAATACCTCACCCACCTTGATAGTCACACTAAAATACTGTACTAGCAATTATAGTGACGATTCCAAATAACACGCAACACAATGTAATGAAATTGCATTGAATTGAAATGATTGAAATGATGATCCTGATTTTAAAACAGCCATTAAGGGTCAGTCGCGAGTAACAGCACCGATACCTCACCGACTTTATTAGTAATACTAAAATACTGGAAACTACGGTCATAAAAATCCCAAATACATAAAAAAATGTTCTATTAAAATTGCATGAAATCGATGTTTCTTAGTGGAAAATAGCCATTATGGAGAATCTGTTTCTGGTATTTGCCACAGTCATTGTACGAATGCCTTAAAATGAGGCTGGTATCAGAACCAATACTTCACCCATTTAATTATTCATAGGAAAAATGGGATCCCCAAAACATCATCCATCCATTATTTGCACCGCTTATCCTCAGTAGGGTCGCGGGGGGCCCATCCCAGCTGTCTTCAGGCAATGTGCAGGGGACACCCTGGACCAGTTGCCAGACAGTCACAGGGCAAACAGGAACAGACAATTCACTTGCTCATTCACTCCTAGAGACAATTAACCTGATATGCATGATTTTGGAATGTGGGAGGAAACCAGAGTGCCAGCCAGTTGCAGGCACATGCAAACTCCATGCGGGGAGGCTGTGGTAACTGGACCCGTTCCCTGAACCTCCGCACCGTGGGACTGCGCGCTAACTAGCCAACCGCCATGCCGCAACAAAACAACAAACAAGCAACAAAACAACAAACAATTGATATTAAAATTGCATGGAATTATTGATCTTCCTCGAATGGAAAATTGCCTCTAGGGGGCATCTAATACTGGTATTTGCCTCAAAACAAGGCTGGTATCGGGACTGATCCATCACCCATTACATTATTCATTATAAATTACTAACAATCGTAATCACAAAGACCCCAACCAAAACAAGACTTTAATAGTCAAATTGCATGACATTAATGATCAGTGCTTAAAATACTTGAAAATGAATTTTAATGTTGTGTTTTCATGGTCAGGAAAATGATTGAATTTTGAATGAAGTGCTTGAAATGCTTGATATTGTTGCCATTGCCATGTTTTTTGGTCATCTGTCTCTAAAGACAACGCAATAAATGAAGACAATTGCGCTGTTTTTAAAATCGTGTGAAAATGACCGCCCTCTACCCCTACTGGTCGCAACCAAGAGGACAGCTCTATTTAGAAAACCGGCTCTTTTGGCTCCTTAGATTTATTTATTTTTTTGTCAAAAATAATAAAACATTAAGGACCAAATGATTTAGTAATTCGTAATTTAACGTTTTGTAGCGGGATTCCTGAAAAACATATTAAATATGAATTGAACTATTCACAAATCTACAAAAATCAGATTCTCGTAAATTGCCCCAGTCAAGAGTACCGATATCTCAAAAAAGGGCTGGTATCGGCACCGATACCTCACTCGCCTTGGCATAAATACAAAATTACTAGCAATCCCAAAGACACAACCAACTATAAAATTATTATAACCTCAAAAATTCAACCATATGCTGCTACAGCAAATCTAACCCCCGCAACTAAGCTAACCACGGAAGTATTTAGCGGGAGATTCCGAGTGACCCGGTGTTGCCCTTTGCAGAGCTTGACAGTAAATAAATAATCTCAGCCCTCGGAACCGACTGTAGCCCGATGCGCTGAGTTCACCGGTCACATGTAAATTGGAAATCAATGCCGAGTCCTCCATCATGGCATCATTAATTACCGCTAGCGTCAAGCGGCCGGCCAAGAAACCGAGGGAAGGTCATCGATAAGGCAGCGGCGATAACGCCAAAGACAGGTTCGGGTCACGGCAAAACGGAAAGCGGACTTAGGAAATATAAGCGATCTTGGGAGTAGCAGAAGTAAATTACCTAGCTAAGCTAATGCTTTTCTAACTCCCATTACCCCAAAATTAAAAAAACAAAACAAAAAAAAACAAACAAATAACAAACAAGTATACTGTATAGTATATACATGCAGAGGATTAAATAACATAAATGTACATGTCGGGGTAAAAATTAAATTTTGCCAACCTTGGTGTGAGAAAACTTGAGCTGGTTGAGAAGAGTGGTAGGTGGATGCAGAGACGGCGAGGGCGTTGATGGGTTACAGCCCTATTCCTTAGTGAGGTTAAGAATGTGTGTGCTTTCTTCATATATTTTGATAATTCCGATTTGTTGACTTTGTTATCATGTTTTTGCTTTTCCACTTAGTATCATTCCAAACCTTGGTACCCATAGTGAAAAAATACAGTACAAAAATATCCTATTCTGCCCCCGACTTGTTAAGTCATTGCAAAGCACATGGGATTATGAACTGAATGAGCTTTGTTTTCATTCTTATCAAGTTTTATCTTCTCCCTTTAGCATCACTGCAAGTTTGGAATTCATAGGAAATAAATATTAAAGAAAAAAAAGAAAAAAAGCTAACAAAAAAACATTAAAAACGACATGGTATACATTAAGCAATAAAGTATGCATCCCTACATATGATTAAATCCCTTCCTTATTTTTAATTATTATCCTGATTGTTGATTGCAAATGCAACTTAGGGCCCGGTCACACAGCCGTTTGCGTCTGAATCACAGCCAGAAATTTCTGCCTGTGAAGCAGACTCTGTTGGACGCTTTGAGATCGCCATACAAACGAGATACAGCAGTGCTCTAAAAGCGGTGGGAAATTCACACGCGGTTGGCAGCGCAAAAAAGTTTTGCGCTGCTCAAAACTTTAGGGCCCGGTCACCAAGCCTTTCACGGGCGTATCGAGGCTGAATCACGGCCAGAAATTTCTGCCCGTGAAGCAGACGATGTTGGACGCTTTGAGATCGCCATATAGACGAGATACAGCAGTGCTTTACACGCGGTCGGAAATTCACACGCGGTTGGCCGCGTGAAAAAGTTTTGCGCTGCTCAAAACTTTAGACCACGTGTTAACCGCGGGCGGCACACGTGGTACACACGAGGTAATGACGCGGAAATGACGCGGGACGACGTGCTCTGGCCGCGGCCAGGGCGTGGTTACACATGGGTAGGCGGGGAAATTTCAGCGGGTAATCGTGGGTGGAGCACGGTCATAGCATGTTTTGCGCCTGTATCGCGGTGTTATTACGTGAAATTAGCGTGTTACGCGTGTGACGGTCAAACGCCTTTCTCCGCGTATATACAGCGCAATTTGTCGAGCGCACGTCAGTTGTGCTCGAGACGTCAAGGGGTGGACATGGATCTCCGTCACCGTAGTGACCTCGTCTTAATCCATTTTTATTTCTTGACATTTCTTTTCATTTCATAACAAGATAATAAAATCAAAATGAAAAACTATTACAATAATAACATATTGGCTTCTTTGGTGCCATAGCTTGAAATCTTGATCTTCACGGGACTGCGTCTTGAGCGGTTATGATTTCTACAGCCCGGTGTTATGCCGAGAAATGCATCCCTCCCGAGATTTGCATCCCCTCGCTACTACAACCACTTTTACCTCGTTTTATCTCACTTTTAGGGAATGTAATGGCGAACATATAACCAAATCCACTTCGTCTTGCATTTGTTGGGAATGTCTCATCTCATCTCATCTCATCAGCTGCACCGCTTATCCTCAGTAGGGTCGCGGGGATGCTGGAGCCCATCCCAGCAATCATCAGGCAGTGGGCAGGGGACACCCTGAACTGGTTGCCAGCCAATTGCAGGGCACACATGGACAGACAACTCACTCGCTCAGTCACACCTAGGGACAATTTGGACCGGCCAATTCACCTGAAATGCATGTTTTTGGAATGTGGGAGGAAACCGGAGTGCCCGGGGGAAACCCACGCAAGCACGGGGAGAACATACAAACTCCGCACAGTAAGGCTGGGAGCTGGATTTGAACCCACTTAGGAGGTTCCCACGACCTCAGAACTGTGCCGCACACGCGCTAACCACTGCGCCGCCGTGCTGCCCTTGTTGGGAATGTAATACAACATAAACCATTCCGTCTTTGTTTTTGTTGTGAACGTAATCGAACGGTAATGCACACCGTATATAAATCACTTTTGAGAACTGTTATGCACTCTACCGTTTCTGCATAATAAGCTTTATGGTAGAGTGCATAACAGTTTAAATACGAGCGATTTGAATAGAAAAAGGCAAAATAAACATGTTACCTGCTCAAAAGTGATTTGTATAGGGCGTGCATTACCGTTCAATTACATCCACAACAAATACAAAGACGGAATGGTTTAAGTTGTATTATATTCCCAACAAATGCAAGACGAAGTGGTTTTGGTTATATGTTCGCCATTAAATTCCCTAAAAGTGATATAAAAGTGAGATAAAACGAGGTAAAAGTGGTTGTAGTAGCAAGGATGCAAATCTCGGCAAGGATGCATTTCTCGGCATAACGCCGGCTCGGCAGCTTTTATACCCGTGGTCCACACGAGAAAATGACGCGGAAATGACGCGATGAGGAAGCGGAACAGTCGCCGGCGTCTGTTTTGCGGGCATACCACCGATGAACAGCGTGTTGGCCAATTTTGCGCATTTTCCATCGCGGGAAACCACGGGCAAAAAAAAAAAAAACGCAAATTTTTACCCGCGATACAGACACAAACGGCTGTGTGACCGGGCCCTTAGCAAGGGTAAATATTTGGGTGCCTTCTTTGTTTTTCTCTATAATCACAAACTTTGTTTCTATGGACATCATACCGGAAGCCTTGGACCCATGGCAAATAAATACAGTATTAAAACATCTAATTTATCACCGACATCACGTATAACACGAAATTCTGAAATGAATGAGCCTTTCTTTCCATGGTTATCATGTTTTGGCTTTTTGTTTGAGCATTACTGCTATTTGTCCCATAGCAAATAAATATAGTCCGAAAAATAGAGTATTGTACCGCCCGACTCACAAACCTTTTAAGAAGCACACCCGATTTTGAACTAGATGAGCCTTGTTTCCATGGACATCATATTTTTGCTTCTACCTTTTGCATCACAAATAAATACACCACAATTGACACAGTATAGTGTCACCAACTTTTCTTTTTAACAAACACATGATATTCTGAACTGAATGAAGAGATAAGGGCATTGTGGGATGAATTTCAGCCAATAGCATATCCGACTTTTCTTGAGGCTTTGACACAAACCAATAGGGGAACAGCACTTTACATGATATTGACCAATAGCTGACAGAAATCTTAAAGACTAAATTCTACATAGGTATGTTGTATGTTCGGGGTCTACTGACGATTCAAAATAACCTTGCACAATGAGCCATATGCTGCATATACAGACACATATATAATTACATGCGTAATATTCAGCTGATCTTTCGCAGTCAAGGTCAATGGAAACAATCAGTTCCGCCACAATCTGCGACGATACGAAACTGATTCCGACTGAGCTCATACTTCAGGTCTGGGCATGCAGAATAATGCTTGCAGCTAGCATTGTGAAGAAATACATTTGTGTATTTTGGTGTTCTATTTATTTGGTATAGATCCCAAGGCTTGTAATGATGCTAAAGGGAGAAGCAAAAACATGATTACCATAGATACTATGTTTTTTTTTTGGGTAAATACCAAAATATAGCATGGTAATCCGATGGTTGGTGTGTTTTGGGCTGCGGCCACAAACGATTAGTCGTCATTGACCTTGGCCCGTAAATAACTGCATCGATTGGGGTCGGTGTGCTGCCGCTCTGACGGGGGTGAGTGATCTGAACTCTGACTATGTTTGGGCGAGCGGCAACAATGTGGGTGGTGTGTCACTCAACAATCTTTGCGAGGAAATCAATGGATGCACGGGGAATGATACTGAGCACGGTCTTCAGTGTTTGGCCCTGCAGATAATCATGTCAGGCATTGCAAGGGTTCTGGGCTAAGGTCACTCTTCTCAAAACTGTAGCCTGTTTGGGTTTTGTGACTTTGGCTGATTCACCTTGACAATTCTGGAGCCAATGCAAAAATCAGTTTATTTAGCTACCTACTTACAGACTGAACTACTTAGTTATTAAGGTTCTCAGCTACCTAACAACCACGGTACTAAGTAACCTAGGAAACAAGATACTCAGCAACCTAGAAACCAAGGTAATCAGTTACCTAGCTACCAAGGAATTAGCTACCTAGTTACCAAAGTACTGAGCCTCTTAGCTACCAACGTATCCCACCTACCTTGCTACAAATGTACTCTTACCTAACTAGTTTCTTATCGACCTGACTAGCTACCAAGGTACCCCACCTTCATGGCTACCACGGTACCCAGCCGCCTACCAAATATCATGGTAGCCGACCTACCAAGTTATCGAAAGACTCACCTGCCTATCTAGCTACCAAGATACACACTTTCCTGCCTACCTACCAAACTATCCATATACCAAGCTACCAATGTACTCAACTACAGTACCTACCTGGCTACCACAGTAAATACCTACTTAGCTAAAGTTGATGTATCGAGCTGACTACTTACCAACTAAACCACTCACCTAGCTTGCTAGCTACGAAGGTAACTCACCTACCTAGCTACAAATGTACTCAGATACCAAACTACCAAGAAACTCAACTACCTACTAAGCCACCAAGGAACTCACCCACCTACCTACAGGGTACCCCACCTACACTACCGTTCAAAAGTTTGGGTCGCTATGAAAATTCAGTTCTTTTTTTTCAAATAAAACTCATTATATTTAATTTCAATGTCTCAGCTATACATTCTACTATTTTGGAAACTCATTTTATGAATAAAAATGATGTAACCCTCGACGGAAATCACAGTTGTCTTGGTGACCCCAAACTTTTGAACGTTAGTGTTGCACCTACTAGCTACCAAGGTACTCAGCTACCTACAAAGTTACCACTATACCCATATACCTACATAGTTATCAAGGTCCTCACCTACCACCAAGGTACACAACCAACGTAGCTAGTAAGGTACGCCACCAACTTAGCTGCCAAGGTACTAGCTGCCTAGCTATCAAGGTATGACACCAACCTAGCTTCCAAGGGACTAGCTACCGAGCTACGAAGGCACACCACCAAAAAGGGAACCAAGGTACACCACAAACTTAGCTACCAAGGAACTCACCTACCTAATTTGCTATCTTCCTCAATGATGGGGTAACCAACTACTTACCTAGGTAACTATCTCATTTCCATTATATAACGCTGGCATACAATCAAGTGGATAACAAGTGACTTCACTAAACAGAAAAACATTGGTTGGGTAGTTTGCTCAGTCAAACAGGCTTCAGGCCAAAATGTCCCAGGAACAGTATTTTTAATCAAGAGAAAAAATCTGCATGCATACATATGTGTTTGCACCCCCTTTTGCACAGGAATTAGGACTCTCTATGGAGGCCTTTCGTTATCTGTTTTGATTTATTTCCAGTTCTCTAACCATCCCCGAATATTAGCAGACGTCAACGCGGTTTCTTTTGTCGCTGTTTTTTTTTTTTTTACCCAGGATCCTTTGAAGTCTCTTTCTTAACGGCTTTCAATCGCTCTTCAGTCGTCGCTACAATCATCAGCAACGGGCCTCTGATATTTTAAGCGTGTTTGACAGCCGGGCTTGATTTGGCTTTTTGCGGTTGCATTGTTCCCGCTCTTTCATCTCCCGAGATTCCCACTGGGATTCAAACGTCGTTTTCGTCCCGGCTGTTCGTCGACGATCATCCCTCCGCCTCCCGTCCCTGGAGTTCCCGCAGCGGGGAAAGAGCTCGGATTCAGGCATATGTTCCACCCGTTCCCCCGAGAGTGACGGAACGGGAACGGATATTCCCATCCGAGGGGAACGTCTAACTTCGCCTGAACTGATGTTTGAGTGATGGCTTAAGTCGTCCTGTCCATATGTTTCTGACTACATTCTTTTAATTTCCGGCAGCTTTTTCTGAATGGCACAGTCACACTTGGGAATATTACCATGCTGATGGATGGCTCTCGTGGGATCTCTCGCTCCGAAGCTTCTTCTCAAATGTGTAACCTTTTTGCTACCCTATGCATCTATTGTATGTTTCATTCAGTTTTTAACCTGAAACGGATAATCCCCATTAATATTGGTATACAGCAGGCTTCGAGAAACTATGGCTCGCGACCCATCTATGGTTCTTTTCATGATTACGTATGGCTTGGAGATAAAAATTTTGCTGATGCGTAATTTTCCGGGGTGTTCCAAAGTAGATACTGGTGCAGCACTAAATTGGCTTGCGGTTCAGTCCATTATATATAGGACACATGCAGTGTTCATTTTACCTGCGAAAATTAATGGGTCCCGGGGACTCGCATGCTCAAAAATCTATGGGTCCCAACAGAGATCTATGGGTCCCCAAAATTTTGTGTTATCGAGGTTGACATTGTAAATCGGCGACAAATATATAATATAAATCTATATATTCATTCAGTTTTAATCATCACAGTTTATTGGTAATACAAATCAGTTATCACTTCAGATTTTTCACTTCACAACAATATTGCACATTATTTAAAATAATATTGCTGAAATAATTATATTAATCTATATTTTCATTCAGTTTTACTCCTCACAGTTAATTGATAATACAAAGCAGTTATCACTTCAGATTTTTCACTTCACAAAAATATTGTACATTATACAAAATAATATTGCTGAAATATCAGTCTATATATTCGTGCAGTTTTAATCATCACAGTTAATTCATAATACAAAGCAAGTTATACCTTCAGATTTTCCAATTCATATATTCTTCGTGGTTTGCTGTCCCGCCACAGTTGTAATGCCTTCTCAAGGTCCAATCCATTATCATCCTCCTCAAAGTGTAACCAGGAATATAATTGAGTCCATTTTGGCAGAAAAGTCCTTGCTAGGAGTATTCTCTAGTTTCGGCGAATCGTTGGCTTCAACACACGTGTTTTCCTTGCCTTCGCGATCTTCCGAAGAATTTCTCCGCCGTTTTTTTTGTGCCGGGATTATTGCCGTTGTTATCACTTTTTGCATTAAGTTTCGACTTATTACTGACACTGACGAAATTACCAATTTTGTGTTGATTTTCACATAATACTAACTTTTTTCTGAGGCATACTTAGCCTTCACCTACCCTCGACGACAACCAACACAACAATGACGTAATCTCGAAACAACGACATTTCACCTGCCGAGATCGGCGTGCAGACTCGAACCTCGAGACCAAAACAACAATGGCGGATCCGAAAAGTTTGGGGTGCGGTAGATCTTTGTTTAAGAAAAATGTAATCGGGTAAAAATGACAATTTTGTGTCAAAAAAGTTGCGTCCCGGGAACGTACGTTGACTTGACACTATGCGTCCCCAGCAAAAATGATGCGTCTAGGACGCAAGGACGCGGGCAAACGAGAACACTGCACATGTCAACTATAGTCCACAGTCAAACTGTCAAATTGTCATACCCTATTTTGGCAATAGGTTTCTAAGAAACCCTTTAAATGAAAGCTCATTAAACTGTGTACGCTCACTGTTGAGATAATATATAACTCACTGAGCAAACTGCAAATACCCGAAAACGCCAGCAAACCACTTAGAGCAATTTGATTGGGTAAGCGGAAGAGGTGGGCGGGACTCTGCTCACAGCGTAAGGCATTCCTTTCTCTCTCTAGCATAGTGCTGTCTGCGCCGAAGGTAAGCGTGACTATATCTTTATCGTTTGCAGTATTTTGTGAGATGTTTACAAAATAACTGCTCCCCTACTTATGGTCAATAACATACATACAATATTTCAAAATTAGCCCATTTTTTATAATTTGCCTGTTCAAACATATTATATTGACGTAGATTTTTAAAATTAAAATTTCAACCTTTAAAAAAGAACCCATGCGATTTATGACGTTAATAAAACAAAATGATGCAAGATAATAGCACTTGAATTAAAAAGCCGTCGAAAAATCCAACATAATCAATATTCCTTCGCAATTTTTGTCAATCAGGGTTTCCACTGATCCTTGAAAAGTCGCATTAAATGCAAAAAATGCATTAAATTCATTATTCCAAAAATACGGCCATCATTGGCATTAAAATGTCTTTAGTCCAATTTTGGAAAGACTTGAAATTGTGAACACATTAATAATATTTACATTTGTTTGAACTAAAAACATTTAGTGACACTTATCAATTGCATTTGTTAATAATTTAATGATTTACTTTCGTAGCAACGTCACGTGACCACAATAATTGAACTATCAAAACGGTGATGTAGTTTCAGTCGGACCTTTCAAAGCAGACACATGTCTTAGGTCTACCCATAATACACATTACAACATCAGATGGATTACGGAAAGTGTCAATTAAATTAGAAGTTGCTGTCCAAGGAACATTTTCGTCATGGCTAAAAGCTGTGCCAAGTAATATATACGAGGCAAGATGTATTGTATGAAAGAAATATTTGTGTGTTTTTTTGATTCAATTGTTTGTCTTGTCGACTTTGTCTTACATTTTATATCAAAGACACTAAAAAAGTCTTAACAACCCAGGTACCCTCTCAATACCTAAAAATTGCTAATAGTAATATCACATGTAGAGGTCTAAATATAATGAAAGCTAGAGCTCTTGTTGGTGATAGAAAGAAGTGGAGAGGTGTTGTGAAAGGATATTGGGATTGTGGACGCATTCTTAAGGATGGTCTGAGCATCCGTATGATGCGGCAGGGGTAAACCAGTGAAAGCTGTCGGGCCCTGCTGTTGAACAAAAGAGTATGTTGTGTCACCCTGACCCGAGTGACATGGCTGCTTTCTGGTGTCCCATTTCATTTCATCTGGAGGGACGAAAGCATGACCAACTTGGGTGCCGAGGTGCCGAACTAGTTTGGGTGTCTGGGCAATTGGCCATGGTCCAAAAATCTTTGTGTGTTTTTTTGCTATTTATTTCCCTTTTATTTTATTTGTTATTGTATGTGTGTGTCTTGCTGTCGGTCACCCCCTCTTGAGGGATATGACCAAGGTAGATAGATAAATATAACATGTGTTATTAAATCTGCCAGTGGGACCTTACAGGAATATACATATAAAGTAAAATCATGCAACAGTGATCCTTTAGCTCTGATCGACTACTGCTGTAAGCGGGTGGGTCAACAATGCATATTAAACGGGGTAGGGGGGGCTTACTTGTTGGATTTTCACATATCACAGGGGGTTGCACCGAGGACGCTATAGTCGAACCGCAATATGACGCATGAACACTGTAAAGCATATCTGTATGGATTCATAACTATCCCTTGGCTTTCCTTCATTACCCCCCCCCCCCCCCCCCCCCCCCCCCCAGGCAGGGGACGTATGGGCCAGGCCATCCCCTGATCGCCCCCTCCACCTGACCTCGCGTTTAAGTCCTTTTACCTTCAGGGAACCACTTCGCTAGACATGATTAGACCATGACCGACAGCCGCAGTAGCCGGGACACTTTCCCACTGAATTCCAGGTCATAAAACTGCAGCGGATTGTAAATACATAACTCTTTATAGGCATAAGTCACTTAGCCACTGAAATATAGCGATATTTCTTCATGAAAGCTAACGTTTACCTCTTTTACGGCTGCCTGAAGGGGGGAGGCTTTCCGGTATAAATACTCGCCGCTGAGGTATTCTTCCACAAGCCACCAAGCTCGGGATTTAGTTTTTCCTTGAGGCAGTCAATTGTTGGGCAGTATTGATCTCCTCGTTTTATCTCGGTAAAATGGTATCGAAAAAGGAGGGGGCGGTTTTGAGTTTTGTCTCAATCGAATTTCAGTCATTTATAAACCATCAAGGAATGGGGACACAATCACAACTGTAGTGTGTAAATAAGCACATTCCAACCACAGAGGCGGACTATCACATCAAGCAAAGTCCAGTTCTCGTCCCTATCAACAAAATACAGTTAATTTCTTCAGGCAAATGTTGAGCAGCTTGAGGCTATGGTCATCAGGACAGTCCTCTATGTAAATGTGGGATCACTATGACGTTTAATGTTTAACTTTGTAGACTACAATCAGTTCTTGGACCGGCCATTTTGTATAGAACAATGGTAAACTGCATATGTCTTTGGACAAGTGAAATTCTCCAGCTAATCTGTAGTTCATTTGTGCCTGGAATATTCTAATATAAAATCTTCGAGGGACTGTGTGCCTTTTTTTAGACTTCATTTTGAAATCGCTACCCAGAATCAATTACAATCAACATTAAATGACCGGTTTTAGTTTTAGACTACCAGACTGATTATAGAATTAACTTATTTTGGGAAGTGTTGTTTTACACAAAACTAAAGAAAAACAGAAACTAAACCAATGTTTGTGGATTGTTTCTGACAACAACACAGGACATAGTTTTGAATAAGTATCGGTTTGGTCCGGTTCTCACTTGTTTTATTTTTTACTCACCAGTTTTTGGAGTGTGTGTTCTGAATTCTGATTGGCTAAACAGTCACTCCACCTGCCTTTCAATAAATTTGTGGTTTAATATGTATAGGTTAGTAAAACAGCTTGCGTGTATTAGATGATGTATGTGCAAATTCGCAAGCATCAATACGTTTCTCTGAAAACCATAGTATCAATGAAACAAACCGCATCGACATTAGATTTAATCCATAAAATGTAAACAAGAAATAAATTAGAGGTTTTGACTTAAAAGATTTTGCCTATGACAGGTCCTTTGTGGAACGTAAGCCCTACCACAAACGAGGGTTCACAGTAAAGGGTTTTGAAGACCACTTTAGCATGTCAATGATGATTTCAAGTTAAGTTCGTCTTGGTTTGTTAAGGAAATATTCGAGTGTGGGAAACACATTCCTAAAATAATCCTGAAGAGCTCCTCTTGGCTTAGGTGTTAATTACACCCCGGTAGCCTCCTGCGGTTTCGTCTCTGATAGAGACCGTTAATTGAAACTCCCTCGTCCTCACCGGGAGGAACAATTAACCTCAACCGGCACCTGTAATGGCTCCATTACGCCACCCTTACCCCGTCACGTGATCTTTTTAATCAGTTTTCAGACGTTAGTGCTCGCCGCCGTTTATTTCCTCGCCGGCGAGTGTGACTGTGGTTGTCTCCGGCGGGACTCTGCCGCGCCATGTAACACTGATCCTCTCTGTCATCCTGACATTGAGCGCCGGTCGATTCCAATTCCTCTCGCGGCGTCACCGCCCAACCTCCTCCCCTTCTTCTTCAACCTGCTAATGCCGCCGTTTCATTTGCTTCCCTTCTCCCCGAGTAATGAGAGTCCTTCAAAAACGAGGAACGAGGGAGGTCATCAGTAGATTGGATGTAGACAGACCAAAGCCCTTCCCACACCTCTCGCCACCTGCGTGCAATGCCACTCCCGATCGTCATTTTGATGGTTTTGTTTTTTGAATAACAACAAAATAACTGGGCAATTTCCCGCAGCACACTAGACACGGTCTCACACTGGTTTAAAAACACTGACCAAGACCACTTGAATTGAATTGATTTGGCTTTATTGCCATTTATAACAATGCAGTAAACATTGTATGCATCAAGATTAGACATAGCACTCCAGGATAAACATGTAGTGAAGACTTTAAAGAGAGAAAAACAATAAAGACTGTTAGGATAAAATGCAGAAAAAAAATTGCAACATAGTGCTTTGAGAATGGCCTAACTTATAATAATAGTACAATGTTTGTGAATGAAAAAGCACAGTATATTGTGACAATAGTGCAATGGCAGTGTCTGAAATAACGTCTGCCCGGACTCCTGGAGCGTGCATCTTTTACTTCGGGCGTACAACTTACAAAACGTCTCCGCCCGGGTTGGCGACAACTTTTCGAGAGGGGGGGTTTGCCTTTTTTTTTTTTTTTTTTTCAAATCAAACGGCTTCATTTTGATTTCAAAATCTTCGTTCGGTTTGGAAATTCCGTATATTTCCATTCGTTTGTTAGTTTGCATACTCGGCAGCCAATCAGAAGCCTCCGTGCTTCCGGGATCTCCCGAGCGTTATATGGTCGTGCATTTGCATATCATTTTCCAAAGTAGACACATAGAGAACACAAGAAAAATGGATAAGTGGTTAGGAATCAAGCCAAAACCTCAGCCCTAGAAGAAATATTCAAAAGAAGCTAACAAAATGCATGGCGCTACTAAAAGTAAAAGTACATTAAAAGCATCGCAGAAAGAGGAGTTCATGTGGCTTGCAGCAGACGACGCAACACAAACATTGCATGAATGAAGATGAGTAAATACAGGTACATACTGATGGCAGACGGAAAACGGCGACATCATATACATGCAATGAATGTAGATTTAGTAGATTTATAATAAACTTAATTTTAAAGTATTGTTCTGTTATATATTCTGATTACCAATCCTTAATACCTTGCAACAATGTTTTGTTTTGTTTTTTTTGTTTGTTTTTTTTGCGATTAGTTGTCTTGTTGTGATCCAAGTTGGGAAAAATGAGATAGGCAACTTTACGGCTGGGCAGGCAACTTTTCAGAGTTGTCTGCCCCGGTTTCCGCTAACTTTTTGTCATGAGTGTGAGACACTGACAATGGAAAGGAGTGCAAAAACATTTCACAGCAACACAATAAAAAACATAATAATAGTTATAACAATAATTCACATGACAAGTTTTCACATTTTTGTGCGCTTGTTTAGGATGGTGATGGCCCTTCAAGAAGAAGCTGGTTTCAAGCCTGTTTGTCATTGATTTAAAAGACATGTAGGGGCTTACCACGGGGCACTAGGTCAAAGTGGTGGTGGCTGGGGTAGGAAGAGTCATTTATTATGTTAACTTGGAGTGGAGCTGAACACAGAGCAACTAAAAACGTGCACGGGACAATGCCTTTGGATTTTGCAGTCAATGGCATTCTGCCGCCAATGGTGTTGCGCTAAATTCCCCACGCGAATAGCGTTAAGTGTTAAAAAGTACGGTATTTCTCAGACTATAAGTCTTCAGAAGTAATAATACATAATTTAAAAGGTAAAAAAGACATACAGGTTGCACTGGAGAATAACTCACATTTTTGGGGGGGGGGGGGGGGGGGGGGGTGTTGGATGTATTCGATAAAATAACTCCCTTCTTGCATTAAACCCTCAATTTACTCATCAAAATTGAAGATCAGGGACATTTACACATGACAAATCCCTTTTTGTGTCATCTAAGTCATTATCCAGTCGCTATAGTTCTGTTTAATTCTCAAGGAATGATGACAAGCAAAAGCAATTTTGGCCTGATACTGTGGCAAAAGATGACATCTCACATATGAAAATATGGCCCTATTCTCCAAAGAACGGTTCATTAAGTACACTGATGCTGGCAGTAAGATATATAGGGCTTACCGAATGTTGCTGTTTTTATTTAGAGTGTGTCTATGTATGTCTCATTACCGGAATATACCATTTTTGCACCTCACAGGGCAAAGAAATAGCAGGAAAAACGGGCTACCTTTGGTTGGACACTCCCCTTCATAGATCAGCAAGATGTCCTCCAGATAACTGAGCACGGGTGAAGCGGCAAATAACTCTTCCTGATAGCTCCCTTTCTCTACCGCCATGATAATATCAGATTGGTTTCCTTGTAAGCCGGCGGCGAGCAATGCCACTCTGGAAATATCGTTTCCATGTACGAAGATGAAACGTCTTAACAAACTAAGATGAATCATCATCTTAAGGTACATCTTTTAGCACAGAGATGCTATCTCTGAGTGTACAAAGGTTAAACTTTATAAAATGAAACTGATACGTTTAAAGTTTAGTATAGCAACAGTTGTCTTAAAGGAGAGTTAACAGATACGAAGTGGCTTGTGATATTTTTATGGTCATCATTTATTTCTCTATTACTGTTATTACCATGCTAATGATCATAGAAATGTCTTCATGTTAGCAATTAGTTAGCATCAGTTGTAATATTGACATTGTCATCTACAGCTCTTGTTTTGCCCGGCATGTCATCTTATGACGAGGATGTAAACTAACACGCTTAGGTAGAAAAGACAATCATTTGCGCATCAAACATACCTGTTGATACAATATGTTACTCATGGATAACAAACCCCAGATTGAAAACCAGACAAACATGATTTTGATACTAACGGGGAAAGACGGTTTTATGTACAGAACATTATGGGCATACATGAGCTACAGACAAAGACTAAGGCGGCTTACCATTATTCAAAAAAGATGGTCCGATAGCTGATTGTATCTCTACTACAAATTAAACATTAAATGGGTCCCACTATTGAATAGAACACTGTCCGACTGACAATAGCCTTGTTATCTTTAGGGGAATCTTGGTCAAGGCGCTCAACCTTTGCCTAAAACAGCTGAACTTCGGATTCTTTTTAGCACTCAGGAATGTTCTTGTTAACACACCTCATGTGGAAGTGTGAGAGAACCATTCCCCTGACTGTTTATCTATCCATCCATTAATTATCTGCACTGCTTATCCTGAGTAGGGTCGCAGGGGTGCTGAGGCCCATCCCAGCTGTCTCCGGGCAGTGGGCAGGGGACACCCTGAACTGGTTGCCAGCCAGTCCCAGGGCACACAGGGACAGAGAACTCACTCACTTATTCACACCAAGGGACAATTTAGACCGGCCAATTAACCTTACATGCATGTTTTTGGAATGTGGGAGCAAACCGGAGTGCCCGGAGGAAACCCGTGCAGGCATGGGGAGAACATGCAAACTCCACACTGGGAGGCTGCGGTAGCTGGACTTTAACCCTGAACCTCTGCACCGCTTATCCGCCGTGCCGCCCTCTGGCTCTTCATAAATGAATGACATGAAATAATGAAGTTATAAATGTTGAAATTATCCAATCATGAGCATTGATGTATTTCAATGTTAAACCCAAATCAAAACACAGGCGGGCAGCACGGCGGCGCAGTGGTTAGCGCGTGTGCGACACAGTTCTGAGGTCGTGGGAACCTTCTGAGTGGGTTCAAATCCAGCTCCCGGCCTTACTGTGCGGAGTTTGTATGTTCTCCCCGTGCTGGCGTGGGTTTCCTCCGGGCACTCTGGTTTCCTTCCACATTCCAAAAACATGCATTTCAGGTGAATTGGCCGGTCCAAATTGTCCCTAGGTGTGACTGAGCGAGTGAGTTGTCTGTCCCCGTGTGCCCTGCGATTGGCTGGCAACCAGTCCAGGGTGTGCCCTGCCCACTGCCCGATTATTGCTGGGATGGGCTCCAGCATCCCCGCGACCCTACTGAGGATAAGGGGTGCAGCTGATGAGATGAGATGAGATGACACACAGGCTTCAGACCATATTTTACAACTATATGTAAAACCCCGATCCTGTTTTGAAGCCAAATCTTGGATCTGTAACCTCAAAAATGAATAGGTATGGTCTCAAATCTTAAGGTCAAGGTTACGGGGGTCATATTGTCATTTCAATTCAGGAAAATAGTGTCACATTAATTTCAAAAACGGGGTTAGCGATGCAGGTGATGCGGTTCTGAATTGTATAAATGTATAAAGCTCAAAACTCCATTGAGAAGATCTCTGGAGGCGTTTACATGACAGCCGATAAAGACGAAAAAGCTTGAGATTATAACAAGAAATCATAAACAAATTTGACTTTTCGGCCTTGGACCTCGGAAGCGCGCTTCGCAAATGACCCGAACGTGGCGCGACTTCCGTCGCCCCATTGTGCGAAAGTGGAGAGCGCCTCAAGGCCGCCGAGCTCGCCCGCACCGTCATCAACTCATCGTCTTTAATAGTGGACGACGTGCTTCTCAGTGGTGAACGGCCCCCGCGCTTTATCGCCCCACTTTATTGTCCGCGCCCGTTTAGCGCATCCCCGCCGGTCGCCGTCCATGAATCTGGTCGGGCTTTACACACTGTGCACCGTTAATCGCCCTTTCCAAATAAAAGAATGTCGCCTAACAGAATATCGAGCTGCTTTTTATACCCGGTGCTATATCACGAGTGCTGTTGTCTGCTTTATGGTCGCTACATGCCGTAAAAGCTCAGCCGCGCTGTTGATTCCATCCCTTTGGGCTTTCAATTAGGGATTGGATTTTAAAATGAAGGTTTCACGGCATTGTTACGGTTTGAGATTGGGGTCCTTAGTTAAGAATAGAGAGGGGTGTCAAAACAAAATCAGGGTTTTAATTGTTTGGATGGTAAACCTTGGGATACAACATTGATTACAGGTGGGGATTGCAAACTGAAGTAGTCATTCGGCGAAGGATATAAAGATATAGTAACTAGCTCTGACACCCAGTAACCTGGATAAAATCATGAAAATAACACAATATCAAGTGCCACTTATGTGAAACAGTTCACAGTTCACGAATCGCTTAACCATTAGTGTAGTAGGGGCCCGACTCCCTGTGGTCATGCACAGCCTGGTGACACCCAGCCTTCTCCAGGCTGGGTTTTCAGGTAAGAGTTGGCTTTGTCACATGTAACTGATAGTACTGGTTTCCACAGTTACAAGTAGCAGGAAAAACCTCTTGATCTGATTCGATACAGCACCTCCATCATCTGGTCGATGTTTTTTTTTGGGGGGTGTAAAGTGACATCCCATTCTTTGAGCTGGACCTCAGCATTGACAACTCAGGTAAAAAAAACTGGACATATATTGATAAATTGGAGGGAAAAGCTGGTGTATACTTGTGACAGGGGGAAAAGCTGGGGGTGTATCTGGTGTTTTGGACAAAACCCAGGTAAAAAAAAAACTGAGTATACCTGATGACTTTGAGAAAAGCTGAGAAACAAGCTGGAGATATACTCATAAACTTGGAAAACATCTCTGGTAAAAATCTGGGCGTATGATTGAAGTCGAGGAGAAAATACCTGCATAAAAAACTGGGCATATACCTGATGTAGATGATTAAATATACAGGTAAGGGTAAAATTTAATTGTATTTACCTTCTGTCTGTCGTGACTTGAGCTGGTCGAGTGTAGTAGCTGGTGGATGCAGAGGGGCAAGGAAAGGGACAAAAAATATACATATATATAGTATTTAGCAAGTACTATGTGTAATATATTTATACAGGATTAAATTGGCTCCATATATCTAATAATAGTCCCAATTGCTGACAGGTTACAGCCATGCAATTTAATTAGGGTTGTACTATTTATGTGTGGGTCAATAAAAAAGCCCAGCCCAGCTGTTTTAAGAATGAGCGTCTTGTGTGTTTTCCTCATTTTCCTTGATCATCGTTTTTTTCCATGGTTATCATGTTTTTGCTTCTTTATTGAGCAACACGGCATATCTTTGGACCCGTTGCTAATAAATACAGTACAAAAATACTGTATCGTAAGGAAGTCTTGACAAAGCACAAGTTCTTAACTGAATGAGGAGGTCATTTAGAAAATAGCATATCTGCATTTTACGGATGCTGTGACGCAAATCAGTAGTAGACCAGGATTTTATATTGTCAGAACCCGAACAGACGATGGACCCGGACAGGTAATGTTTTCACACAAGCTTTTTTTTTTTACGGGAACGGGGCAGTCATGCGTGGGAACACAAAAGCCAGCGATTCAGCGATCGCTGGGCAGAAGAGATCGAAACGGGACGCAATAGACGGGATCAATACCAGATACAGGATACACGAGCAGATACTGGACAGGACAGGACAGACAGGATTGATACCTGATACAGATTACACGAGCAGGATCCCAGACAGGACAAGACAGGCGGGATTGATACCGGATACTGGATACACGAGCAGGATACCAGACAGAGTATACAAGTCTTGCAAGTGCAGAGGTTTGTTGACGGACTGACAAGGAGTTTAAATAGGAGGGAAGCCAAACTGGCAACGAGCCGCAGCTGGCGCCAAATAGGTGGGCCCAAGTGACGGCAAAGGGCAACCATGACATATATGACATCAAACAATAGCTAACAGGCATTTTAGAGATATAACTTGACATCATTTGTTGTCGAAAAAACATCTTATTCCACACTGTAACATATCATAAGATGAGCTGTACTTTATTTTTCTTCCTTTTCTTATATTAAGAAAGGGACAGAAAAACAAAATTGTAATAGAGTATAAATCTCACTAATGTTTTTTTTTCTTCTTCTGTCTTTTCTCTCCTGCGCTCTCTTCGGATTTGACCTCGAACAGGTAGGACACTTTTATTTTTGCCATTGTCTTCTTCTGTGGTATCTCGGGAAAACTTTTCCCGATATTGTCTCCTTTTTTAGAGTGCCCGATGAACTTTACCTGGTGTCCTCTGGCCCTTGTTTGCGCTGAAAACTGTACACATAGCCACTACGTCCTCCGTTTCTCAAATATTAGCACAGGCGGGGACACGCCGCAACAGCTAGAATAGAAAACACAAGTGGGGCGAAAAGAGAGGGGGTATAAATAAGTCGATAATGGGAGCGTAGGGCTGAGTCATCAACAGAAGGATGTGACGTTACCATCGGCGATAATGGACACTTTGAATAGTTTATAATTAGTTGTTTTAGTGGTCTGACTCACCAAGGGGTTCTGTTTTAGACTGAGATTTGCAGTTTGGGGAATGGTAATGAGGCTTTTAATCCATGGGTTTATGTAAGGTACCCGATATAGATTATTTATAACGGGAGCAAAACAGGAGGTTTGTCAGTACTTGATTCAATATATAGAATATGTAATTATGTATTATATATTGAATAAATTACTCTAAATTTTCTTTTTCCACCCAAAAATCAAGCAAAGTCCTCGATGTATACATCCAAATGAAATCGCATGGGAAGTCAAATAAGTTACAGTTCCCTTTCCTCATCATCTGAGTTATTATCCAGTCACTTTGAGTTCCCTTTAATCCTCAACGAACGATGACAAGCAAATGCAATGTGGTCTGATACTATACCATATTTACAACGTATATATTAAAATTAGGCAGCACGGCGGCGCAGTGGTTAGCGCGTGTGCGGCACAGTTATGAGGTCGTGGGAATCCAGCTCCCGGCCTTACTGTGCGGAGTTTGTATGTTCTCCCCGTGCTTGCGTTGGTTTCCTCCGAGCACTCCGGTTTCCTCCCACATTCCAAAGACATGCACTTCAGGTGAATTGGCCGGTCCAAATTGACCCTACGTGAGACTGAGCGAGTGAGTTGTCTGTCCCCGTGTGCCCTGCGATTGGCTGGCAACCAGTTCAGGGTGTCCCCTGCCCACTGCCCGATGATTGCTGGGATGGGCTCCAGCACCCCCGCGACCCTACTGAGGATAAGCGGTGCAGCTAATGAGATGAGAGATGAGATGAGACATTCAAATTATAATAGCAGGGAAAGTTACATCTTACAGTTCTCTTTCGATATCATTAAATCCACTGTCCTGTCACTGGAGTTCTTTTTAATACTCAAGGAATGATGACAAGCAAATGCAATTTGGTGCAATACCGTATTTATAATGTATTCACTATATTCCATCTTCACCCACAATTAAAGCAAAGTCCTCAGTTTATACATCTAGATTACAATAGCAGGAAAAGTTACATGTAACACTTTCCTGTCAGGATTATCAAATCCACTGTCAAGTCACTGGAGTTCCATGTAATACTCAAGGAATGATGACGAGTGAATGTAATTTGGTCTGTTACCGTGGCAACCGATGTTGACAACAACAGAACAAGATGACTCTTGGCCTCTTTATTGTAATATGGCCCTATTCTCCTAAATATGCCTTATTGAATGCCCTGACGCTGTTGTCTAGAAATGTAGCGCATAAACCACGTTTTACGCCATGCAACCCTTATTCAAGTTTTCCTTCATCTTCGTAATTGCCATCTGACACTGCATTACCATCTTGAATGTTCACAATCGAGTGTTGTCAGAACTCGATTGTTTTATTTTTGGAACACTTGACCTCGATATACTAAATTACTCCACTCTTAGGTGGGGATTGCAAATTAAATTGTTGTAAAGCAGGGGATAGAAACCTATCGTAATATTAGCGAATGTATTTTGAACCCCTGGTAACACAGTTAGGAAGATTTAAATAACAAAATAGTTTATATTAATGCATTGTAAATAAATATATTATGTAAAATAAGAATTCTAAATAAATTTTTGTGTAACGTGTCGGTCGAGTGGAGTAGCAGGTGGATGCAGACAGGAGAGGAGACTGCGGATTAAAAAATGTAACAAGAAAGTGTTAAGTAAGCTCTACTTATGTGCAATATGCATATGTTTAAGTCTCTTTCTTATTTTTCATTATAGTTCCGATCATCCATTGGCACAGTCCCACAATTTTGCAAATTCAAGTCATGTTTATCCGTATAGCCCTTTATGACTAAATTACTAAAAGGGCTGCACAGACCAGCATTACACTATCCCCTAATCTGAAACTTGCATGAGGGCAAGGACACACTCAGTAATGTCCATGCATTCTTCTTTCTTGATAATCGTAAGCTTTGTTTTCATTGTTATTGTGTTTTTGCGTCTCTCCTTAGCGTCACTGCAAACCTTAGACCCATAACAAATAAATACAGTGTGAAAAATACAGTGTTTGAGTAGAAAGACATTGTGGGAGGTAGTTCAACCAATAGTTCATCAGTCCTTTCATGATGTTGCCTTCTGCAGGTAAGCCACATGAACCGAAAGCCAGTGAAATAGACAACCTGGACTGTAGTTAAAAATGTCACATTCTACTTTAGGCTTTTCAAATGAGTTTGAAAAAAGGTTTTAAAACTGAGGTTTAAAACCCAGGTCGGTATTTTATCAGAGGTCAGGCTTTCAAATTACAACTCGAAATAGGGTGAGGACTTCGGTGAGGGTTTGAAACTCAAAGTCATCATTCAAATGGCGGTTTATAAATTCTGAAATAAATCGGTTGGAGGTGGAGGGCGGGGCTTTGTCTTTGGTCTTCCAGTTGCTTTTAGCATCATTAGCTCCCGCCCACGTCCGAGCCCCGCCCATCCCCGACTTTCAATCGGATTACAATCATGCTTGATGAGAAGACACGTGGTTCCTCCCGCTGAGACTTAATAAAAGTGGACTCATCTGGCAACCCCGTGGGGTTCTAAAGCACCCCCCCTTGCTTTCATCAACCCGATGGATTTTTTTTCTGCGGCACGCTAGCGCGCCCGCCAAGCTAAGGGAGCGCAACCCCAATTTATCGCTTTAAATGTTCCCCGTGTACCTCTTTTCAACTTGGCTGATGGTAAATAGTTCAAAATGGTTTCGTTGGAGCTTTGAAAAGTTAGGAAGCAGATCCCTAAAATTAAATGCGGTATACTTTCATAATCCTGCAGTAATCCCCCGTTATACCGCAATCTATTATTCCTGATCTGCACACACTTTTGTCGGGCCTTGCAGTTTTGTTTTGTTTTGTCCTTTTATGATTTCCGCTTATTGTGAACTGCACTCTTGGAACTGCAATCCATTATCCCCAATCCTTTATTGCTGCACGAGGCAATTTTTTTGTCATGATTTCTGATTCGGGGCACCTGCGGCTTCCCCGGTGGCGCCAACAGCCCTGGTCGCTGATTGGCTCCTTGCCACTATTTAAACCCCCCGACTCCCTGTTACCGGCGTCCGATCGTTGCGAACCTTCAGCTCCTGCTAAGGCAAGCCTTCCGAACCTGACTCCCTGTTTTTGACTCCTGTATGTTTCCCGACATTTGACCTGTTTCCGTTTGATCACATCTCTGCTCCTGCGCCCCGGTAACCCGACCTGCTTTTCCCTCTTCGACACCGCTATCGCTCGCCAGAGAAGTGCCACTTCCTTGTCACGAGCGACCTGCTCCCCACAATCCATGATTACTGGATCGTGGGTGCCAGCTTACGTCTCTTTTCAAATAAAACTAAGAAACTAACGCAATTGGGTTCCCGTCTCCGTTCCTGGTTCCTGACATTCTTTCGTCAGACGAGCTTTTCTGGAGATAATATGCATGGTTGTGGCCACCTTCCATTATCCTCTAGCGACTATTGCGGAGGCACAGAGACCTTTTTTGTGCTTCAGGCCGCTGAAGTGTGCCATTGTGGACAGCCTACAATGAACTGAGCGGTGTTGGCCATGATCTTTTATCCATCGTTGATAATGGCAGCAAGCAGGGGCTGGCAGAGCGCACTTTAGCTGGGCCTGGCTCTTTTTTTTTTGCTATTAATATATTTTAGCCTACCTTTGTGCAGCCACGATCCATTATTCCCACCCTGATTGCTGCGAGCAGGGATTGGCAGGAAGCACTTTTGTCAGCAGGCACTCCTAAAATGAAATGCACAGTGGCAGCCACTGTCCATTGTCCCCCGTTGACTATTGCTGAAAGCAGGGGTAAAGCAGGTTTATTTTTCATTTCAGGCTGCTGAAGTGTGCAAGATGAACTAAGCGTTTTTGGCCACGATCCATTATTTGTAGTTTGCTGCAAGTTAGGGCTGGCAGAGCGCACTTAAATTGCCTTGCGTTTTTTTTTTTTTTTTTTTTTTGCTGTGACTGTATTTTTCCCTGCACTCATGTGGCTGCGATCCATTATCTCCAATACATTATAGTTGCAATCAGGGACTAGCAGGAGCCACTTTTCTCAAGAAGGATGCCATTCTTGTTTCGCCTAAAATGAACTGCACTGTTTTTTCTGCGATCCATTACCCCACTCAACTATTGCTGAGGGCAGGACCTAAGATAGTAAATGGGTGTCACGCATGGTGGCTCAATCTTCCCTTCTTTCTACCTAAAACAAAACAGCGCTCATTGGGCCACGATCCATCATCCCCAATCCCATATTGCTGCGTGCTGGGACCAGCAGAAGGCACTTTTGCTGGAAGAAGTGTTATTGTGGTCTCACCAAAAATGAACTCCGGTGTTTTGGCTGCGATCGATTATTCGTAATTCCCTATTGCTGCACATTAGTGCTGGCAGAACACACTTTAATTGAGCCTAGCGTTTGTTTTTTGTTTTTTGCTGTATTTTTTGCCTGCACTCATTTGGCCGCGATCCATTATCCCCAATACAATATAGCTGCAGCCAGGGACGAGCAGAAGACACTTTTTTTCGACAGGGGTGCCATTCTTGTTCCGCCTAAAATGAACTGCACTGTTTTGGCTGTGATCCATCACCCCCACTCAACTATTGCGGCCTGGACCCAAGATAACAAACTGGTGTCAAGCATGGTGGCTCTATTTTCTTTTCTTTCCTCCGAAAACAAAACAACACACATGCGGCCATGATCCATCATCCCCAATCACATATTGCTGCGCGCAGGGACCAGTAGAAGGCACTTTTGTTAAGAGAAGCGTCATTGTGGTCCCGTCTTGAACTGCAGTGTTTTGGCCGCGATCGATTTTTGTTTTTCCTTCTTTTCACCTAAAATGAACAGCACCTATGGGGCCGCGATGCATTCTCCGCAGTCGACTATTGCTGCAAGCGAAGGCTGGCGGTGCGTGTGTTAAAATTGGGAGGGTGGGGGTTTGTTTTACGGATCTTTGCATCTTGCGGTGGGTTTTGGTCCCTATTAACTGCAATAATGAGGAATTACACTATACCCATCATTTTTAAGTAGACCAATATTCCAAGCATTTCTTCTTTCATTCCAATGAATTTAAAAGCCTATTCCTCCTCCCCGTCAAACGCGTCTTTGGAGAACGCTCGTAAATCACGCCGCCGGGGTATTGGCTAATCTCTAAATATCCGACCGCCGTCTTATCGTCCTCATCTGCAGTCTTACCTACGCCACCCGCCGTCGCCAGGACGACGGCAAGGCTACAATAAACATTTTCCGCTGACAAGGACGGTCGTCTGTTTACTGAGAAAGCTAGAGCCTCGGAAACGCGGTTGCGAATTTGCCCGAATTGCCCCCCTCGCCCAACGTTTAATGGTCACATCAACCTTGGACTCCATGCCTGCCTGTTCGTCAAAGTGTAGCGAAGAAGCCATTTTGTGTCCCCTTTAGTGCAACTGTAATGCCCACAATGACAGGGATACTTCAGAGACGACTTTTACAAGAGAGTGGGTAGAAATGTGACTCCAAACTTTATTTACCGTACTGTCACACAAGAGGGGGGGGGTCTCAACAAATGAATCGACTACGAGTGGACCTTTTTGATTCGAGGAGACATCAAAGCAAAAATAATGGTATTCTTTTATTTTTTTCCAGTTTAAGCCAAATCATATATTTTAAGGCGAAATGAACAAAGCTGCCAAACCTCATCTCCTGGCAGAAGCTAATCCTTCAGTATGTTTTTTTTTTCACTGTGTGACGTTTTATTATTTCATCAAATGCATGAAATAATGCCTAAGCCCCATATAAACAAATCTCCTCTTAACATTTCTCTCCCTCTTGCAGTCAGATAAAATGTTTAAGTTCATTGTGAGCGTCATTTCTATTGTAAATACTGACGCTGCCCTACTTACAAACAAGACGGACGATCATTGGTAAGTTGTATTTGTTCGGACGTTACTTCAGTGCTATATTTTGTATATTCAAGGTTTATATAAATATGTTTAAGGCTTGTATAAGTAACCTTTATTATTTTGTACTAACAAAATAAACATTTCATAAAATAATATGCTCTACAAAGATAAAGCTAAGTTTAACTTACTTTTGGAAGATGAGCTTCAAGAGTTAGGCGACTTCCTCCTCCGTGGTAAAAAGAAGCCGAAAAAAAGCGTTCCGACCATTTTCTCAACCGTACCGAGCTTTCTTATTCCACTTTCATTTGAAAAGAAACGGTTCACCTCTTCTTTACACTTTACCCCAACCATATTGAATGGAAGCACGAGATATTAAACAATAAAAATGACAAAGTTCTTAGCGCGCTGGAGATACATTATATAATGTTAACACACGAACTTGGAAGAGGAAGCAGATTTCTTCTTCAAGTCGGATCCTGGGTGACCTCTCACAGCGCCACATGCTGGTAGCGGCGGAGAGAAGCACTACAGTACGATCCTCTACTCTGAAAAAGTGCACACAATACAAAATCTAACTTACAGCAATGTCCGGATATTTGACAAAATCCCTAAAAAAATGTTCGTATCTACCGATTTGCGCTAGTAGAATGGTCCTAAGTAGGGGAGCGTCCATAATGGTTTCAAAACAACATGTGCACAAAGACTCGATGGGTGCTTGAAATATTCGAAAATGCTTGTTTTTTTTTACGATTAACACTGGATTTTATTTTTTGATGGTAGAAATTGAAAAATTAGCTTAGAAAGTATTTAAACATGCTTTAAGTTGCCAATGAAAATGTATACAAACCCTGAAAGGAGTTTTTACATAAAAATGATCATTAAGTACTGCGAGGATGCGTAAGTATTTGCCTTAGGTTATGGGACATAGTCACAGTCCTAACCTTGGGAATCGACTGCTCGTTCTTCGTCCTCCATTCCATTTTATAGATGGCAATCTTTGACATATTTAAATCCCACATTGTTGATTATTCGTCATTTTTTCTTTACTTGCGCAAACGATACGCTTAAAAAATAACCAGGAAATGTTAAAAAGCAGACACCATACTCGCATGTGTGTTCTGATGCATCTCAATGGCCAAGAACACGGTGAAATTCCTATTCACATTTCCTCTTACCAGCCTTAAAGTTGCTAGAAATAGAATCACGGTATAGCACTCCTGGGCGAAAAACAGGATGCCCCCACTTCTTAGTTTTGCTTCCTGTATCCCGCGATTGAGAGTGTAAAGGCGGATCCCGAGTGGGCGTTGTGAAGCAGGGTGGTGAGAAAACTTCATATATGCATGTGGACAGAAAAATACTTCAACAGAGCTTTTTCATGCTAAAAAAGTCCCTTCGTCATTGTCAGGCAGAGAGGGATGACGTTTCGTGCACATGCGCAGGAACGTAGGCCTTCAAAAATGAGTCAAAAAGCCAAAAATTGGCTGGCAACGTCAATCATCGGTGTCTTGATTTCAAGACGTACGATAAGCACAGCTGCTACGTTAGTGCCACACATTTTCAAAGCAAACTAATACTGCAACTAGGAATCGTAGGAAATAATTTCTGCTACTTGGGCCGAGTTGAAACAAAATTGGGTTATTGGCGCATTAAATTGCGGCTTTAAAACTTCAAAAAGGCTCTGTCACGGCTGCTGTGGAACCCCGCAAAATTACCTGCTCCGTTACCCTGCACTGCTCTTTCACTCAACAAGGGGGCCAAGAACTTTTACTTTGATATAAAAAAAAATAAAAAATGACAGGGATTTATTTTACACCCTCCATTTTTTCCCCTTTTCTGACCAGCTCGTAATATATTCAAAAATACTTTTCTTGGTGTGGCTCATTTTTTGACTCTTTGTTTCGTCTCACTTTCAAGCGAGAAAGATGTCACTTGAAGGTAGCAGCACGTTTTTTGTTTTTTTTTCCCCTACACTTTGGTTGTCATGGTGAAACAGCATGTGGTTGGTTAACATTTTTTTTTTTTTGCTTGGCTGAACAATTGTACGCTTGTGATTAAATGCTTGCTCCATGTTTTGTAATGATATTGTGGAATCATTGAAGCAGCATGTGGTTCTTTACACAGAGGTCATTTCACCTGAACACTTTGATAAAAAAAAATATAAAAATGACAGGGATTTATTTTACACCCTCCATTTTTGCTCCACAAATACCTTAGTGAAAAAACAAAATGGTCAAAATTTAAAGTACGATAGTAGAACAAAATGTCCATTATTCTGGCACCTTATATTGACTGGTTCCAACACCAGAGGTTCTTGTGACGTTGCCATTGTATTTTGCTTTGTTTCTTATTTCTTGTTTATACATTTTATCGGTTTGTTACTTTGTACCTAGATTTCTGGAGCGCCAGCCTTGTTGCCTCCTTCCCTTCATATGGGACCACCAACAAATGTTAACACACACTAAAGCCCATCAAAAATAGTAATAACTTCTCATCTCATCTCATTAGCTGCACCGCTTATCCTCAGTAGGGTTGCTGGGGTGCTGGAGCCCATCTCAGCAATCATCGGGCAGTGGACAGGGGACACCCTGAACTGCTTGCCAGCCAATCGCAGGGCAGGTTATAACTCGATTGTTTAGAATAAACTAAAATAATTGTTTGAAATAACCCCCAAAACATACCAGCTAGTGTCAGGACCAGAACAGAAGGAAGACCCAAATGCGTAACGTTACTCACAAACCTATTGAAATATCGAAGAACGTCAGCGCCAGCGATCCGGCGCTCACTGGACGCGTTAAGCAAGTTGTTTACGGGATCGAAGCGTGTTCTGAATGCGGAAGTGGATCTTCCGGAACGGGAGATCGTAGCGTAGTTAGACGGAAAAACATGTCGTTAGCCGTGACGGGAGATCAGAACGTGGTCGGGGTCAAAAAACCGGTCGCTAATTGGGACTGGAGATCAAAACATGGTCGGGGTCAAAAAACAGGTCGTAGCATGAGACAATCTGGGAAATCAGGGCGAGTGGAAAACGGCTGACAAAACGGGACCGACGGGAGTCAGAGTCAAAAATGCTTGCCTTGTGGAAACAGAGGTTCACTGACGGACTGACAACAGGCGAGTGAAAGGACTGAGCTTAAATAGGATGGGGAACCAATCAGGTGACTAGCAGCAGCTGGCACCAAACGAGCGGGCACAGGTGAATGTAATGAGTAATCATGACAGCTAGATTTTGGGGTTGAATTTTAGTTACACCATTACTTCCTCAAAAAAAGAAACCAATTCATTGCTTATTTTTTTTTTTCATCGATTAAAATAATCCACCTAAATCCATTTTGGTCTTTAAAAAAAAGAAAAAAAAACACCCAACTTAAAATCCATTTAAAAAAAGTTACTGTGAAAAAAATTCAAAAAGGTTACTGTGTACAAATTCAGTCCTTCGCACAACACACACACAATTGGTCTGTTTAAAAAAAAAAACAACAAAACAACGATTTCATTATTTTTATAATATTTTATATTAATAAACCATCAAAATTTGACTGACATGTCTTAAACACAACATAACAAATACAATCTTTTTTTTTAAACTTCAAAAGCTTTGGTCGTATACTTGTGGCATGTAAGAGCAACAAAACAAAAGTAAAAGAGAAAAGAGGATTGTTCTGTTTAAAGGGACAGTGCGTAATATGGGACCACTCGATTCTGCTTCATGGTGTCCTTCAACCAAAAACGTGTGCGACAAAGCACAAGGAATAATACAGACTACGGAGACACAAAGTGACCAAAACACTATATTTCTTCGCAATTTTGTCAGCTACCTGTAGTTGAAGCTCATGTTATGTAATATAAATGCAAATTGCTTGACCTACAAGTTTTTTAAAAAGGTGCCTTGATATCAGGGGTTCGGGGACCTGTATATTAAATTTATTACCACTCAAAATTGGTCTCCCTCCTGCAGGTACTTAATAGTTTTGAGGCTCAAAGTCATTTTTTGTCCCAGATTTTGGTTTCAAAATAAGGTGCAAGCAAAGTTCTTTTGGAAAAATGTCACAAAATACTGCAATCGACGATACCTTATCTATTAACTTATTTACCTTCAGTGCAGACGGCGCAGTGCAAAGGAGTGTGTGTGTGTGCTCTGTATAGCTCCGCCCATTCCTGCCGCTTACCCAATCAAATCGCTCCGCATTATTTGCTAGAGCTTCTGAGTAAATCGTTTGTTCTGTGGCTTTTTGTCACTCACGCTGAACATATATTGTTTAATGAGCTTCCATATAAAGAATTATTTAGCGATTTACAGCCAAAATGGGGTCTGTGGGTTTGACACCTGGACTCTTAACTGTACTTAAGATTTTGTCGTATATATCTACTGGACTGAACCCTTTCTCCATCAGTAATGTCTCTGATTCGCATGTTCGACAATCAGCTTTGCATGTAGTAATATATCAAAAAAATGGCGCAAATTCAATTTTATCTCCACATATGCTACGCTAAGGTTGCCTGCCCCTGGTTTGTATGGACGTACTTGTATTCTTGCTTATTGTTTTACATCAATATTGTTTTTATTTTAATTAATTTGGTATTTTTACCACTAGGATGCACTAAAAAACACACAATGTCCCTTTAAGCTTTTCATTAAAGTTGGCACCTTCATTATTGGAGAAGTGACTGAACGATCATAACGGTGATTAGCAGGTTTATATGATAGTTCATGTATTTTTGCATATTCTTTTACATCAATATTGTTTTTTGAATGGATGAATTCAATTTTTTTTTTATTACCAGTAGAATTGTTTGGGTTATTTTTTGTTCACTCAGGTAAATAAAATAGGTTGTTTTTAACCTTGATATTTTCTATATTTTTCCGATTATTACATCTGACGGCCATAACACTTTCAATTTAATATTGTCTGTACTACAAGAGCGTGTGTGTCTGTGTGCGTGCGGAACGGAATCCAAATTTTGGAAAGCAACCCGTGGGCCTCGCCAACTGGTTTGCCATTTCACGACTTCACACCAGATGGATTCGCGGGCACATCGTAAACGTGTGACCCATCGCCACGGAAACATCGCCAAAATAAATCCAAATAAATACCTCCAAGGCAGTTATAACAGATGTCGGGACCGTGCCGTGGCACCCGTCGCCTGACTGAGTAGGAAAAATCCGAACACGGCCGACAGCTAGTTGATGAAATCAAGTGCTAGTCTGGCAAGTGAGACCAGAGCTTAAAGGGACAGTGTGTAAGTACACATAGAAACACACCGAAAAATAACGAATCAAACGTCATTATGATTCATCCTTTCGATGTAATCAAGCATAATGTTGCTGTCATGGGAAAAAGACTTATCTTCATATTTGTTTCGGATTTTTTTAAATTGTAAACATGCAAAAATGCAAGAAAAACATGAAAAATATTATATTTTCCACAAGATGTAAACAATATATCAAGTAGAGCAAGAGCATAGCAAAAATAATGGCCAGATAGACATATATATAAATAGCCATAGGTTGTGTTTCTGTGTGTAAAACACTATAAATACCGTAAAATCCGGACTATAGCGCGCACCTGATTATAAGCCGCAACCTCCCCTTTTTAGGTGAATTGCCACTTTTGCACTTACACAAGCCGCACCTGTAAGCGTGCGCCCGCATTAAAACATGTGACACAATCACAAGCTTAACCCAGACCAGACTTTAGGTCCCGCGATTGTAGCTAAATATATAGTACACAATCCAAAAACCACAGTCTGCATCATGAACAGAAAATGATACCGGTAATTAACGTATGATGCAGACCTGTAGAGTCTGGGTCCCGTTTAAAGTAATCCAAGGAAAAAAAAATGTATATTTCCAAAGTTAAGGGTGGGAAAAATATATATCCACTATTGTCCGCTTCGACAACAAACAGATCTAACTCAGCTTTACCCCACTTCCTGTCAGCCTGCGTTTGCTCTGCCCCTTCTTTCTGATTCGCCTGTAGAAAACATAACAGAATAAGTCTCTAAAATAAATACGTTACAAAAATATACAGTTGCAAATACATATTATACATGGTTACACATATTTACAAAGAAAGACGGTACACCGAGAGAGTTTTCAAAGCTTTAATAATAATAATATAACTTTCTTCCCAAACCGTGCCTGTGAAAGATACCAACACACTAGTAGGATCACGCTCGCAAAGCATCAAACGTGCCTGTTAAAAAAAGCATACCGTAATTGTGAAAGTCACGCAAGATCGTCCTCAACTTCCTCCATATAACTATCACCATCAAAAGCATATTCCTCAGTATTGGAAACTACTTTTGTCACACAGACAATGTGTGCATAAACTTAAAGGTTGCAGTCTTTCTCGGCGCACATATTCCACTGCTCTTAATATTATCTTTTGTACTCCAGCGCCGCTGGTGGCCGGTAGAAAAAATACATAAATTGGCCGCTTCACTGAATAAGCCGCAGGGCTGAACATTTGGGAAAAAAGTAGCGGCTTATAGTCTGGAATTTACGGTAATACTTAGTGTTTTCATGTTATTTAGCAATATTTTTGCATAACAGATGCTAGCTTGTGAGCAAGGACTATAGCCCCAACATGCCCACACCGATAAAAAACTATTTAAAAACTTAAACTCAACCTCCAAACTGTATAACTTAGCACTTTCCTTCCTTCACTTTCCTTGAATATACACTGTCCCTTTAAGGGAGACAAAAGTAGTAAACTCGATGGTTAACCTAGCCTCACAATAAAGTTATTTTGTTCATTTATATAGTATTTCCTTGATATCTTTAATTGAAAGTATTACTTAAAGGAACAGTGGGCATTATTTGGCGCCTCCTAGTGGTAAAAAATAACAAATTTACCAATGAAACAATAATGATTTAAATAATAAATAAAACGACATGAATACAAACGTGCATTTTTAAATAAGACTAGCATTTATTTTACAAAAGAGCCTCACCTACAGAGGCTGACATAATTGTCGGCCATCTTAATTCTACGGGTTCCTAAAAAGCTCAAAAAGGCTGGACAAAAATATAAAAAATGAAACAATACATTTCAGTCACTGTGAGTCGCCGTAGTTTGTAGTCCTCCTTGTGGTTTTAGCACCTGTTTGAACGCCGCAATAGAGCGCCATCTTGTGGTCAAATAATAATAAAATCATGTATAAATGTGTTTTTGCTAGCTCTGCGTTGTCCGATAAATACTACATAAGGAACCCAGCATTCCTTCGTATAAAAATAAGTTTGTTAAACATAAGCTTGTCCCTGATTTTATTTTAATAATCCTCACATCATTTTTTGGGCGTTTTGTTCTTCTTCAGAGCGACCGGCTACAAGTAATTGCATCATAGCGCTTTAGTGAAGCAGCATGTGGCTGTGAAGCTAACTTGATTTTCTGGCGACTCGCATTTGGACACTTGTGATCAATAAATGGCTGCTGATTTCGTTTCTAGCTCCCCTCCCCAAAATGTATTTTTTGCAGAGCGGCTGCCTTTGTGTGATCGCACGGTAATGACTTGGTGAAGCAGCATGTGGCTCATTTATTTACTTTTCCTATTTACAATTTCTGGCACAAGCCTGCATGTCTAAATTTGGAATACGTTTAAAGACTCCTTGGTATTCGGTATATTTTAAAATAAATGACAAATATGCACAATTATCTAATTAGAATAATTTAGAAATGAATAATGCTGTAAAAAATAAAAGAAAAAAAATAATCAATATAATTTTATTATTAATTAAAACTAAAATACATATTTATAACGTTTCAAAGATATATTAGTCAGTAGAAGTATAATTGATGGTACTAAAAATAAAATTAAAATTAAAAAATGTTCAAATACTATACACAATACAATCATATTTATTTATAACAAAACATAGGATAAAGTATATTATTTTTATTTAAAAAGATAGTATTTTAATTAAAAATAAATTAGAATATGTATTTATAACAATAACCAAAAAATAAATACATAGTTTTAATTAATCATATTTCTAAAATAATTTACAAAATACCTAATTAAAAAGCAACGAGTAAAATAAATACATATTAATGCAAATAATTAATTCTAACAATAAAACAGTATTATAATTAATCATGTTTAAAAAAAGATACATAATTACAAAGAACCTCAAACATAATTATGTGAATTAAAAAAAATAGATACACTTAATATTATTCATTATTACACAAATAAAATAATAACAATAATTTAAATTTGATTTTATATAATAATATGAATAATATTACATTATTTCAATTCAAACACAAAATAAATAAAAATGACGTTAATTACAATTAAAAAATAAAACAAACAATTTTAAAGTATTTTGATTACACAACAAAGTATTTATTATGATTTAATCCAAATAAATAAAATGATTCTAATTCGTTTTAATAAGAATAGTTTTATTATAATTTCAAATATAAACCAATAATTATAATGAACAATAATTTATAATGAAAAAATACAATTGATTATATTATTTATAAAATATACCAATAAATAATAGGATATTATTGTAATAGAGTATCCAAGGACCATACTGTGTTATTTTAAAATTCAACATTGCATATATATATATATATATATATATATATATATATATATATATATATATATATATATATATCTTATATATATATATAATATATCTTTTTGGCGATTGTTGGTTCTATGTTTTTTCCAATAGCTGATGTGTTAGTCAGATGACTTTGATGCTTTCTAGGTTAATTACAATTAAATGAAAAATATTACATCAGAGGAGCTATTTTAATTTTTTTTTTCCTCTCAACTAAACATCCTTATATTTTTTAGGGAATACAGTGGGAGAAAAATTGAATTTCAGGGCAACCTCTCACCCAATACTCCGCATATTGTATCCGACTGCCGGGGAAAAAAGAAGAAGAAAAAAAAACTGCAAACTGTACAACAAACGAACAGGCTTTTTTTTGTTCTTTTTTGATGGTTTCCATTTTATATTTATACCAGCCGCTTTCATGTGTCTTCACTTTCTTTCTCCATCTTCGTTTGATCCCAACATGGCTTTTATTCGCTGGAATGTTATGTCAGCTCCACTTTTCCCCCCTTTGGAATAAAAGAGATAGCAGATAATGATGTTTTTGGGATCTAAAAACGGGTTGAGGAAAAATATGGTTTTGCCTTTTTTTGGTTACGACGATCATTAAATATGATTTTCAAATCGAAACGAAAAGAAAGTTGGAAAATGAAATGTGTTTTGTTTGTTTCGATGAAGCAGCATGTGGCTCAGTGTGGAAAGCTATTTGTGGTCGTGAGGTAACTGTCACGAGACGTGGTGGCGTGGAAGGTGACCGGACCAGAACGGAGGCAGGAGGCATGAAGGGAGAACTCAAATGCGTTGACGATCCATAGGTTTTATTTAATAAAATAAAAGTCGCCCAATACTCCGAGGCAAAACAGAACAATACAGAGTTCCTCCGGCACGAACTCAACAGGACAAGGCATAACAGACTAAAACAGGACAAGGCATAACAGACCGGGATTGTGAATAATGAGTAATGAACCAGCACCCGCCAAACCCAAAATCCAGCCTTAAATAGCAGAACAGCAATCAGCTGATCTGCTTCAGCTTGAGTTCGGGGGCGTGGCATACTGGTCGTCATGGCAACCGTGACAGAGCCCCCCTCTTAAGGGACAGCTCCCGAGGTCCCAAAAAAGAAAAAATTACTACCTCGCGCCCCGGAATGTTGACGATCGCGATTGGGGCAACCCTGCTCCCTCCTCCGAACACGCAGGAACGGGGAGAGGCAGGCGCCATCTGCGTCGGGCGGATCGGAATCGGCGCTCGGCAGGGGGGGTCTGGTGGCCAACTGGACAGGGGATGACAGACAGGCAGAACCGACGAGAACAGGACAGATAAACAGGACAGGCAAAATCAGAACAGATAAACAGGACAGGCAAAATCAGAACAGGTAAACAGGACAGGCCGATGCAGAAGAGTCGCACTCAGGACAGGCCGATGCAGAAGAGTCGCACTCAGGACAGGCCGATGCAGAAGAGTCGCACTCAGGACAGGCCGATGCAGAAGAGTCGCACTCAGGACAGGCCGATGCAGAAGAGTCAGGCTCAGGGGTTCAGGTTCAGAAGTGGCGATTCAGACAGGACAGGCGGAATCAGAACAGGCAAGACATGAGAGGGTCAAAATCAAAACAGACAAGACATAAGAGAGTCAAAATCAAAACAGACAAGACATAAGAGAGTCAAAATCAAAACAGACAAGACATAAGAGTCAAAATCAAAACAGACAAGACATAAGAGAGTCAAAATCAAAACAGACAAGACATAAGAGAGTCAAAATCAGAACAGACAAGACATGAGAGAGTCAAAATCAGAACCGGCAAAACAGGAGGAGCGGAGTCGGCCCGACGGGCAGCGGAGTCGGAGTCGGCCCGACGGGCAGCGGAGTCGGAGTCGGCCCGACGGGCAGCGGAGTCGGAGTCGGCCCGACGGGCAGCGGAGTCGGAGTCGGGCTGGCACGCAGGGGAGACGGAATAGCAGGCAATCGGCACGGGAGTCGGGCAGGCAGGCATGAGAGTCGAACAGGCAGGCGTCAATTCTTCCCGGGACCCCATTCGAGGCACAGCAAGGGCCATGACGGGCGGGGCCGTGGTTCGAACGGGCAGGGAAGGCCAACTCAGTAGGCGCCTGCCGAACTGCGCTCTCCAGCTCTCCCAAGTCGCGCTGGGATCGTTCGCTGAGTTCTATTTGTTGGCTGGTTCATTCTGTCACGAGACGTGGTGGCGTGGAAGGTGACCGGACCAGAACGGAGGCAGGAGGCATGAAGGGAGAACTCAAATGCGTTGACGATCCATAGGTTTTATTTAATAAAATAAAAGTCGCCCAATACTCCGAGGCAAAACAGAACAATACAGAGTTCCTCCGGCACGAACTCAACAGGACAAGGCATAACAGACTAAAACAGGACAAGGCATAACAGACCGGGATTGTGAATAATGAGTAATGAACCAGCACCCGCCAAACCCAAAATCCAGCCTTAAATAGCAGAACAGCAATCAGCTGATCTGCTTCAGCTTGAGTTCGGGGGCGTGGCATACTGGTCGTCATGGCAACCGTGACAGTAACAGGTCCTTTCTTTGTTTGCCTTGGGACTTGGTGAAGCAGCATGAGGCTGCACTCCAAAAACACTTGCTTCAAAAACGGACTGCACTACAACTTGAATAAAAAAAATGTTGGGTTGCTTTGCCCAAAATGCTGCAATTATTGCTATAGTTTTTTTTTAAATAACTTATTTTGTGGCCTAGAGTGGTATATGCTCTTGACCTATCACACAATTCTGTGTTTTAAATTGTTTCGCATAATTTGCTGCACTATTTTCTTTTATTTTTGGCTTTTGGGGAAGTTGTTTTGTGTGGGTTTTTTTTTGGGTGGTACTCATAAACTCCACAATTTATCCATCCATCCATTAGCTGCACCGCTTATCCTCAGAGTGCCTAGGGGAAACCTACGCAATCACGGGGAAAACATGCAAACTCCGCACTGGAATTCTGATGGCTGGATTTGAACAAGGCTAGTAGCTGGATTTGAACCTGTGACCTCAGAACTGTGCAGCGAACACTCTAACCACTCATCTGCCGTGCCACCTCCATGACCCATCATTTTGGAAAAATGTAAACAAACTTGTGGCTTATTTTTGTATAGGTTGTTTTGAAAACGGCAACCCAATTTTGTTGGGTTGTCACCAAAATGACCTTGTTTTTATAAAAAATCAACGATATTTCGTGGTTTTAAAAAGCAAAACAATACCAACCCAATTTGTGTTAGTTACATGTTTTGGGGTGGTTTGTTGAGTATACTGAAAATATATATAGTACCATATTATATTATGTGTGCATATATATCTCCATCCATCCATCCATCCATTATTTGCACCGCTTATCCTCCAAAGGGTTGCGGGGGTGCCGGAGCCCATCACAGCTATCTGGGCAGTGGGTAGAGGACACCCTGAACTGGTTGCCAGCCAGTCCCAGGGCACAGAGACAGACTACTTACTCGCTCGCTCATTCACACCTAGGGACAATATAACCTGACATGCATGTTTTTGGAATGTGGGAGGAAACCCAAGCAAGCACAGGGAGAACATGCAAACTCCACACAGGAGGTTCGATCTCATGACCTCAGAACTGTGCCGCACACGCGCTAATCACTGCGCCGCCATGCTGCTATATATATATACATATGTATTTACAGGTTATACAAAACAACCACAATTTAGAGGTTTATAGTGCAAAAGAACTACAAACGTGTGTTTAAATAAACCCTATTAAATGGATTGAATCGATTATTACTAACCCAATTTATTTTAAATTTATACACTACAATGTCTTTGTAGTCGTAAATGTTGCTCTCGCTTTCGCTCTATGCCATTTTTCTCTAATGTTTCCGAAGAATCTTGATTATTTCGCTGTCTTTTTGGGACAAATAAAGCTTTGTTTTTGGGCTATCAGAAGCAGACATGGGGACTTGAGACTTAGTGACTTGGACTCGAGTCGACTCGAGTCGCTGTTTTTATGACTTGTGACTTGACTTGGACTTGGCAATCTAAGACTCGGGACTTGACTTGTGACTTGACTTGCCCAAGAAAAAAATACTTGGGACTTACTTGGGACTTGAAGGTGAAGACTTGAGACTTACTTGAGACTTGCACATGTGTGACTTGGTCCCATGTCTGATCAGAAGACCTTCTGGACTGTTCGTGTCCGATTTCTTGCAATGTTTGTTTGGACATGAAAGCGTCCCCACTGTGTCAGGGACTCTCCCTCCTGTAACTATAATGCAGCGAATCGTTATCCGAAACCTGCAAAAATCCTCAGGGGAAGTCGTTGTAGCGCTGTTTGCGGCTATTTTTAGCCCGTGCACGGTAGACTGTTGGCCGCCCGCCGAGGGAAGTGGGTCAGAGCCCCTTGTGTGGGATTAAGAAAAGACAAAGTCTTTCATTTAGCTTTTATTTGGTGGTCTGGTCCTCGGGTTTCTCAAGCGCTAGTTACACTTCTTGCCTCCTAGCTGCTTTAGCATTGTCTTGTTTAGAAGCAAATGTTGAATGATGGTAAACGGTCTGCATTTATAAAGCGCTTTTCAACTGAAGACTTCCCAAAGCGCTTTGCAATGTGCACACCTACCCATTCACGTACACACTCACACACCGATAGTCTTCAGCAGCCATGCAATCCACTGTTGGGGCCATCTGGGTTTCAGGAGTTCGTGCCCAAGTACACTTTGACAAATAACTCAGAGGAGACGGAAATCGAACCCAAAGATATTGCAGTCCCAAAGAACCGAGGAATAAGATTAGTTAGGACTATACGCTATGACCAGTTCAGGGTGTCCCCTGCCCACTGCCCGAAGATGGCTGGGATGGGCTCCAACACTCCTGCAACCCTACTGTGGATAAGCGGTGCAGATAATGCATGGATATACGCTATGAATATATAATCATGTTTTTTTTTTGTTTTGTTTTTTTTTGCATTCGAAAGCGAGTGTTTTATTTTACACAAAAAGCTAGCTTATTTATGTTCAAGAAAACTACTGTTGGTTCTTCCTCCCCGACAAAAATGAGTGTCGTCTTCTGTGCTTAAATATTTTGTTTTTTCTTCTTCCTCATTTAGCTGCAAAACTACTGTGTCTAGGTGAAGTGTATCTTTTTTTCTTGTTCGAAAACAGGTTTTGTTGTCTTCTGCGTTGAAAGCTAGCAACATATCTTTTTGCTTAAAAATTCTGCTTTGTTTGCGTCACTACAAACTTGTTTCTTGGGTCCATTGGGTCTTCTTTTACACTGATTTTTTTTTTTTTTTAAAGTTTACAGAAAACAAATGTTTTCATCTAAAATATAATGTATGGTTAAAAGAAGCATATACTTCTTTGTCAAAACCTGTTGTTTTATTATACTCTTAAAAACCAGCAATATTTTCTTTTTGGTTGACCATTAGAATTTACTTCTTCTTGGCCCAAAATAAACGTATCTGTCACGACCAGTACGGAATCAGGACCCAAATGCGTAGCATTAACCACAAGTTTATTGATAGAAAGAGGAAGGGCAGCGCCCGCGATCCGGTACTCGCTGGACGCTGAAAGCAAGTCACTCACACAATCGGATCGTGATCCAAATACGGAACTCGATCTCCCAGAGCGGGAGATAGCGGTGGCAAGGAGAGCAAAAAAGGTGGTCGGGATCAAAAAACAGGTCGTAAGCCGGGACGGGAGAGTAAACGTGGTCGGAGTCAAAAACAGGTCGAAGCCCAAGACAAACGGGGAGATCAGGAACAGACGGGTGGAAAAACGGGTGCAAAAAGCGGGACTGACGGGAGTCAAAGTCAAAATGCTTGCCTTGTAGAAACAGAGGTTTGCTGGCGGACTGACACTATGAGAGTGAAAGGACTGGGCTTAAAAAGGACAGGGAACCAATCAGATAGCAGCCCGCAGCGGTTGGCGCCAAACGAGCGGGCACAGGTGATCCAAATCAGTCATCATGACAGTATCTATCGCTTGAAAATAGCATTTTCTTCAAAAAAAAGGTAGGTACTTGTTCGAGCCCCAAAACTAGCAACTTCTACTTTTCTGTCAGTGTTTTCTTCTACTCCCAAAACCAGCAATATCCACCTTTAGAACAGCTTATGTATTCTTCCTGGCCAAAATGTGTGTATACATTGCTCAAAAATAACATATTATATATATTATATATATCATATACCACAGCCATATCCCCCTAGTGGGAGGTGGCCAGAGTCATTTCTGACTCTTTTTGGGAGATTGATTCAGAGGAAGGGATTCCCAGCCCCCTCGTTTAACCCAACTGAGGTGTTGGGATTCATTAGGTGACCAAACCCCCCAATTCCAACCCCTAATGCCGAACGCCAAGCAGGGAGGCAACGGGTACCAATAATTAAGTCTTATGACTCGGCCGAGGCTTGAAACACAACTTCCCAGTCTCGGGGCGGGCGCCATACCCCCAAGGCCACCAAGCTGGTAAAAATAAGATATTAAAAAATATATATATACATATTTATTTCTAACTTTCTTGGGACCCATTATTATTTTCAGCAAAAGGAAATATAACAAATAAAATCACAATATAATCTGATGTTGTCCTTCTCAAACATAATTGGGATGGTGCCAATTGACTTACCAGAAAGCAGTTCATCGCCATCTACTGTTTAGGAGTGTAACTGATTCTCTATTTAATTATTCTTACCATTATTTTACCAGGGCAAAGGCCAAAGCCCACTGAAAACGGGTTCGTGACTAACTGTTGGGTACCATCCCACCAGTTATGAAACATTGTTTTAATGGTTCACAACCATTCTAGTTGTTCTTTGCAACTAATTCCTAAAATATGGTATTTTGCTCATTCTCCGGGCTTTTCAGAAAGAAATACTTTAGTGGGAGAACCCTCGGTTGCTGCAGTAATTTAAAACCCGAGATACATTGTGACAGTCACAAGACATCATATTCTAGACCTGACTTTCAAATCATCATTTTGACTGACAGGCAGCTTCCCAGTGTGACTTAGTGAATAATTATTATCCTCCTTCCTCCCTGCCTCACACGCAGTCAATTTTTCTCCGTCGCCGCTTCTCGGATGCTCCCGGCAATGGTCGGATTGATCCGGGCTTTCTCGTCTCTGCTGCAGAGTATCGATCATCGGGCTGGTGAGGCATGATGGGTAGGATGAGGCGGAGGGGGGAGTTGTACTCGCTAGCTCCGGGCACAAGAGTGTTGCGAGCGGAAAACAAGTAAAACATCCTGACACAGTCTTTGACTCGGCTTTGTTGAGTGGAAAGAACGAGCATGAAAATGTCTTCAGGCGTGGTGAAGCGTCGAGTGGCACGAGGTTATTCTTGGCTTCCCTTTTCCTGTTAACTATGAACAATGGAATGTTTGGAACAGTGTTAGGTGTGTTACTAAAAAATAATAAAATAATCCCTCTATTATCGCATTTAATGGAGACCAGAACCCTCCGTGAAAAATGAAAACCCTCAAAGTAGCGTTCCACCTTCATAAAAGCCCCCAACGGTCCAACTTAACTTGAGATGACATCCTCACCGACTGAGAGTATGCAACAGTAACAAAATAACAACGAAAGATCTACAAACAAAAACACAGAATTCATAAGTGCGGTTGAACAAATGGTCTTTATTGTCATTATGAAAAGTACAATGAAATTGGAGGGCTTTTCCTTTCAGTGCAAGGAAAAAATTTAGAGAGCGTCCGGCTAACTGCACGCTAGCATTGGGCCTTAGGTTGAGCCAGGTCTCAGCGCTGCTTAAAATACAACCAAATGTAGGGCTTTCCATGAGCTCCAGGTCATCTCTTTCATGGTTAATGGATTTAGCGTTTGTGAGATACACGCTCGGCCAAGGTGGTTTAAGAGAGTTGTTAGCCTAGCCATAGTAGGCTGGACTTCTCTCCCGATGCCGCTTCCGTCGCTTCTCAGACCCGATAACAATCCACTGAGCACCTGCTGGTGATCACCATTTTTTTGCGCTCTTCTGACTTTACTCAGAGTCCAATTAAATTGATTTTTTTTTATGTAACGAGCCGCTAAAAGCTATCTGTAGTGGTGCATTTGCAGTCCGTTTTGGGTGTGGGGACACATTGACTTGTGCGCCTATGCACCCCGGCTGTTTGATTGACAGCATACCCAAGCTTATCACTGTCGCGCACACAGAGAGTGACGCCGACCCACCACATAAAACACTCCCTAACCTGCCCCGTGATAGCATTTACTGTGTGCTGTCTCAGAACACAATGGACAATACATTTATATCAAAGACAATAAAGACAATTCAAATCAAAATCTGCTAAGCAGAGAACCAGCGATAACCGAAGCGTGCAGTACCGAGCAGTCTCTGTAATTAATTACAGTTACTTGTTCCTTCATTTTGAAAGTATATATGTTACGCCCCAGATTAGTGACACCCAGTAGTGCATTACTCTGAAAGTAAATATGTAGTTACAAACTACCGTATATACTCATCTTGAAGCAAACCCCCGGAAACTGCTTACACAAAGCCACCTGATTAAAGAAATTTAAAAAAAAAAAAAAAAAAACATAAAACCTGTGTAACACATCATATTTCTTGGCTTGTGAAATAATAATAATAATAATAATAATTTCCTTGTATTGTTATTCTGTGTAACAATGTACGCAGAACGAAATGTCGATTGCACCTGACCCGTTGTAGCGAGCCGATGCAGCCGCAGCCAACAGAGGGCGCCGCCGACCACTTTTTAAGTCTTAGGAATGACTCGGCCGGGGCGCGAACCACCGACCTCCCAGTCTCAAAGCGGGCGCCTTACCATCTAGGCTACTGAGCTTGCAAATTAACACACCCGAGACACTCCATAACAATTTTGTCTTTTATCTTTAAACCACTCGAATATTTCCTTCTCTATTTCTGGGTCATGAACAATAAGATTGGCGAGGTCTATTGCAAAAAAAATTAAAAAATAACCATAAAAATGAAAAGCCCAAAATCCAGCACACTTTTAACATGGATTATGTGCTTATGTTCGCCCCATTGATTTGGTTGTTCCTGTTTAAGCCACACCCAGTCTCTCTATTTTTCCATTGTTATTTATTATCTCATCTCATCTCATTAGCTACACCGCTTATCCTCAGTAGGGTCGCGGGAGTGCTGGAGCCCATCCCAGCAATCATCGGGCAGGTGGCAGGGGACACCCTGAACTGGTTGCCAGCCAATCGCAGGGCACACGGGGACAGACAACTCACTCACTCATTTACACCTAGGGACAATTTGGACCAACCAATTCACCTGAAGTGCATGTTTTTGGAATGTGGGAGGAAACCAGAGTGCCCGGAGGAAACCCACGCAAGCACGGGGAGAACATACAAACTCCGCACAGGAAGTCTGGAGCTGGATTTGAACCCACGCACAAGGTTCCCAAGACATGAACTGTGCCGCACATGCGCTAACCACTGCGCTGCCGTGCTGCCCTGTTATTTATTATGCGTGTTTAAAATGTAGATTAGTAACGCACTATATCGTAACAGAACAGCAGTTGAGTTACAACATTTTATTAATAATGCGTTACAGTACTTGTTACTGAGAAAAGTCATTGCGTTCCAGGAACATGTCCCACTGTAACGAGTACTCCCAACTAGAGGTAAGATTGGGACTAAAATATTCAGCCCGACCCAACCCGAGTCACGGGTGTATAAAATACTGTTTGCCAGGCCCAGCTTGCAGCAATAATTGACAGGGGAAAATGGATTGCAACCGCAAGTGTACTGTTCATCTCCTCTCATTTTAGGCTGTCCAAAATCGCAAGCTTCAGCAGCTCTGACAGAAAAAAAAATGTGGTCTGCAGGCCCCTTCTCTCAGCAATAGTCACCTGGGGATAATGGACTCCGGCCACATCTGTGCATGTCTTTTCATAAAAATGTGTTTTGACTACCCCCGATACCAGCAATATGCAATCAATGATAATAGACAGTGGCCGCATGAGTGCAGTTTGCTTTTTGGAGGACAGAACAGCAAAAAAGAGCTGCCCGGCCTGACAAAAACACTTTCCCTGCCCCTGATCGCATAAAAATGGATTAAGGAATATTTTTCAACGCACGATGCACTGAGGCCCCCCAAGTACAGCGCGAAGTAGCAAGGGATTACAGAGCTGGATTTAAAGTCCCTCCATAACCTTTTCTGTTGTCTATCGCCACCTTAGCGACGTGCTAAGAGCGGCTACAATGCTCTGGTTGTGTCTTTCTTGGCACATGGTGAGATTTTAATGCAACACCCAGCTTTCTAAACCACCTTGAGACCGTAAAGACTCAAGATTTACACACTATATTCTTTTAAATCGCTCTTTGTTCAAACGCTAAGTTACCGAACACTGCAGCCCTTGCAACTTCAATATTTACTGGTTGAAATAAAAAAATAAATAAATAAATGTTAACATCCCAAGACTCGTACGTGAGAGGATCAAGAGTGTGATCCTAACGGAAACGTGTTACACATTTTTTTCAGGAAAAAATATTCCGGGTGCTGCCAAGGGCTTCAAAGGTGAGGATGGAGTCAGGTAGAGTAGAATAAATTCGTCAAGGTGTTGGTGGGAACAGCCAAGTCACGCGACGGGTGGGAATTTCTATATCCGTCTATTTTCCGTGAACAAAGACCGTACGTGAAATGTAAAGTTCAATTGATTTAAATTATTATCATCTAATTTTTTTAGGGTTACAAATTTTACACCATTTGCTCGTCTGCAACGTCTTCTTCGTCGCGTGGATTTTGAATTGTTCATTTTTGGCTCTTACACTCAGTGGTGGGAGGGATATTGACAGAATAGCCACTTTTCTAATAAACCGCTTGGTTTAAAATTAGGAGCATATGCTCTAAAAACAAGTGGGTAAAACAGATAACCCAAAAACGACCAATCCACAGGATTAATGTAAAATTTTTGTTGTAGGTGTTTTAAAGAAATTATTGTTATTTGGTGGGTTTTGAGTTTTTCCTTGCCCTTGGGTAGGTTTTAGTTCAGGGGATGGTGTCATAATAGTCTGTAGTTTGCAATAATATGTGGTCTGTGCAGCCCTTTGAGACACCTTGTGATTAAGGGCTATACTAACAAAAATGACTTGACGTGACTTGTTAAGAATTTAAACACAGTTTGGATGGATTTTTTTTTTTTTTTTATTGGAAGTACCCAGAAAGCTGGGTCAGGTAATGGTCATGTCTGACCAAAATGGTGTTATTCTTAGTCTCTATATTCAGCGGTTATCGTTTTACACTACTGTGAAAAAATCAAAATAAAATGGCAACCCAGCAAAACGGCTGGGAAAAAAAATATTTTGTATTGCACTTTTTACACAACTTCCTCACAAAGAGCTGTTAATAAGGAAATACTCACATTGCAATCAAACAATCCAATCAATATTATGTAAATACAAATAAAAAATAAAAGTAAAAATATTATAAAAGATAATAATGTAATTAGTTGTTATGATAATGGTAACAATTAATGCGTGTACCATATTGTAGACTTTAAGGCTCACATTAAGGCGTTAAATTGGCCAGAAATTTGAACGTGTGCCTTGTTTGTACTGGAAAATAGGGTGGATAAAAATGGAAATGCATAGTTACCATCAAATAATACTGAATACGGTAACAGGTCTGCCTTTGCGAAACATACGAGTGGTCTTTGAGTGCCCTCTTATGGTTAACATTTTAATTGTTTGTGGCTGAAAGGAAAAATACAAATAAAACACTCATTGCAAATCCTCTTTTGTTGTTGCTTTGGACTAAATGTATTTTGTTTATGGTAACTTATTGTACAAAATTACGTTTTCTCGTTTAAATTTCTGTTAGATGATACTGCATTGCCTTAACTGTTCTGCCTTTGACAAACATAGCGTGGTTTTGGAATGTCCTCTTGTGGTTAACATGTTGCTATAATTACTGTTAGTGGTGAAAAAAGACATCACAATGCTAATTTAGCTTCTATGAATTAAATGATTTAACTTTAAATCTATTTTTTTTTATTACTCTAGCTTTTGCTTTAGTTTTAATTCCGTAAGCTGTATGGTCCAGTGCACATAATATATCAAAAAACACTATTGTATAGCGGGTACACTTTATAATATTTATCTATCTACCCTGGTCATATCCCTCGAGAAGGGTGACCGACAGCAAGACAAACACATACACAAAAACAAAGAAAAGAAAAAAAGGAAAAAAGTAGCAAAAAACACCCAAAAATTGACCCTGGCCAACCCAAATGCCCAAACACCCAAACAAGTGAAACACCTCGTCACCCAAGGTCATGCTTTCGTCCCTCCAGATGAAACAGGTGAAAGCGGCCATGTTTTTCGGGTCAGGGTGACACAACACACTCTTCTGTTCAACAGCAGGGCCCGACAGCTTTCACTGGTTTACCCCTACCGCATCATACAGGTGCCCCGCCCATCCTTAAGAACTCGTCCAAACATCCCACTATCCTTTCCCAACACCTCTCCACTCATTCCTATCACCAACAAGAGCTCCAGCCTCCACATTTAGACCTCTCTCATGCAGTGCACTCATAACACCGTCCATCCACGTCCATCGTGGCCTTCCTCTTGGTCTCCTTCCATTTACAGTGGAACCTCGGTTTTCGAACGCCTCTCAGTTCGAACAAATCGGAGTTCGACCAAAAATTTTGAGAAATTCTTGCTTCGCTGTTCGGTCAAAAATTCGGAGTTCGAACGCCGGTAATGCGTGAGTGCGTACGCTACAGTGGGATGCTGAGCGGCGTACGGGTGTGGATCGTGTAGATCGCCCCCACCCGTCGTGACCAACTGTTATCAAGTGCGCACTTGCCTCTTTTTGCTTTCGCTTTTAATATCGGTGAACGGAGTGTTTTAGCCCCTAACTATGCCTCCGAAGAAGGTCGGTGCAAGCAGGAGAGGTGAAAAAAGAAAAGTTGTTCGTACAACTATTGCCTTTAAGAAAGACATAATAGCTAAATATGAAAGAGGTGTGCGAGTTTCCGATCTTGCTAGGAATACAGCATGCGACTTCTGCTGACCACCACAAAGGTAAGAAATCTTATTCATAATTATTTTCTTTATCCTTTTTTTTACACGTTTGTGTTAGCGTAATCTTTCGTACGGAAAATTACGATAACGCGAACGTATGATTAGCCTGGGTTAGCTTTAGTTTACGTTGAACATTCAGGTAAACATTCAGGGTGTTGGAACTGAGCCCAAAATTCAGGGTGTTGGAACGGAGCCCCCTTTCCAATGAAGCGCTAGCCACTTGTGGTGCTAAATGACTTGTAAACGACCTGTTTTTTTTATTTTTACACGTTCATGTTAGCGTAATCTTTTGTACGGAAGATTACGATAACGTGAACGTACGATTAGCCTGGGTTAGCTTCATGTTTACGTTAAACATTCATGGTAAGCATTCAGGGTGTTGGAACGGATTAAAACGATTTACATTATTTTTAATGGGAAAAATGATTTCGGTGATTGAACAAATCGGTTCTCGAACAGGGTTCTGGAACGGATTACGGTAGAGAACCGATTTTCCACTGTACTTCTGTTTTGTAGATCCTCTCCAACATTTGCTCCTCATCCAAATGTTATAATGTTATACTGTTATAATATAGAAATTAAATTAAAAAATACATGAATCCAATAGTAAATATAATTATAGATACAACCGAAAGGTTCATTATTCAATGGCAACACAAATCGAGCATCCTCACAATCAACTACTCACATTTGTGATTTTCTTTTTTTCCTTCAGCGAGTCTCAACCCCTCCCAAAATCCTCCATCCCTACTCTCTGATTCAATACACCAGACACCAGCTCAGTCCGCTTTCTTTTTTCGGCTTTCTCTTTCTGTATTTTTTATTTTTTATTTTTTACTTCGCATCGTCTCCGACAAGCTTTACGATCGATCGGCTCGACCGTGCAAAATGTTGAACTGCGCAGTACAATTGCCTCGTTCTTCCCCCCAAAAATAAAATAAGTTCTTAAATCCAAGGCAAGGTAAAGGAAAAAGCCCGAAGAGGCTAGCGGAATTGTTCTGGCGAGCGAACACAATTTGTTGCATTTTACCTGCTGCTACTGATCTTTTTCTCCAACCCCCCTCCCCTCGCCCTGCTCCGCCTTTGGTATTAGCCTTTCTGTCGGCGTTATGACTAAAAGCATCTGGAGAACACAATCCACTTCACGATGATAAAAGCGATAGCGGCTGAATCACGCTACCCGGCGTCTCCGGAGACCGGCGGCCCGCGGCGCGGCGGGCAAGCAGGAATACGCCACTGAGCGCATTAAAACAAATATTCGTCAAAAAAGAACATGAAAAGAATTCTCTCGTGACCCCCGCAACCCGTTCCTTTGCCCGTTTCCTGACAGCAAAGCGGGCGTTTGCCTTTGAGAGGAGCTAGAGTCGAGGCGGAGGCCGGTATCAAAGACGGCTTGATTTCGCGTCGGAATCAGAGAAATAAAATGTCGGATGAGAAGAGAGACGAGCTCCTGTTTTCGACCCGAGAGCATTTACGCTATTTATGCTTTACAGTAATGTAAAGCGTTCCGAGTATTGGGACTGAATGCTTTTTCAGAGGTTAAATTTGAGGCTAACATTTCATGCTAATACTAGCTTAGTCTAGAATGGTGTTTTTCAACTGGTCTTACGTCAGGAACCACCATTCCACCCTAATAACAAGCTATGACCCAAACAAGAAAGTATTTCCACTTCTCAAATGTATCCAATATAAGGATTTTGCAGTTTATAGCAGAGAAAGATGGACATATATTCACATTTTTAAAATGATAAAATGACCGGAAAAACTCAAAGGACTTAAACCACCTTATATACTCCCATATAAGCCTACATCACAAATTACCAACCTCCTAAAACTTATTTATAATCGCCAGATACTAAAAGAAATTTCAAATATGTATTAAGAGTGTACCTTAACATTTATAATAACAATTGCTATACTGATAAAAATTGAAAATATAACATTTTAAACATTTACTGTCCTTTCCAGCAGCGCTTCAATAGCAGACACTTCATTTTCATATTTTGCAAAGATTTCCATGCAGAGCTTAATGCTCAATTCCGATTTTTGGGCGAAATCTGATGTTTTTGTGAGATCGTTCACATTTCCAACTAAATGCAAGTTGTATGTGATCCCCTGTGACTTCTATGCGTGTCCTGTGTGAACCTGTGTGCAGGAGAGAACATGTGATGTTACCCGCGTCCTTGTTTGCGGAAGTACTCATGGATGCTAACACCATAGGGTATCTAGTAATTCGAAAGTCATTGCCCTGAACGGAGCAGTCTCCCCAAATATTAGTTAAATCCAAGACATCAGTTTCCCTCCTTGAATGTTTTCCATGTTTCTGTCCGCCATGGAGTGTTGATTTCTACGTGGAAGAACATGGGAACCGAGCATCCGCGAGAGAATTGTAGATTGAGGAATCAAATGGAGAAAGATGATAAAACTGATTACGGCTTTTGTCCGTGTGTTTTACTGTGGTCTATTAATCAAAACTTAAATGAATCATAACCAAACTCACTGTATTTTTAACTACGTACCCTTGTATGCTTGTCTGTGTTGTTGTAAGCCGGCCGCAGCAGAGGGGACCCGCACCCTATCGTGTGGTGCGCCCTGTGTATGTGTTAAATACAGAAATGGAACCAGCTACTGAGACTGCCTTTTATCACGGTGGGTAGTTCTAAAAATGCTGTAACCTAAATTAAAGCTCTTAAACCAGTTCAGATTATTATGTTACCATTGGCGACTAAAATATCCCTCTTATCTATCGGGATTGAAACTGTAAGTCAACCACCGACCGTTATCTCCAATCAGCTACGGAGCTCACCTCGAGTTAAAGCTTTAGTTATTGACTAACAATTGGCCAACTTAGAGCTCAAATCACGGTTAACACTGTATCTCAACCACCGATCGTTAGTCAGTTATTTGTAACCTCCATAGCAGATTTGAGTTTACTTGTATTAAATCTGCACAAAACAAATGGCAACAGTTATGGCTCCTAATATGAAACATAACCCTTTCCTATAAGCTGTGTCATGCTACTCCCGGCTAATGGCATCCTAGCGCCGGCGGCTCTGCGTGTTCCACTCGGGGGGGAAAAAAATGTCAAGAGCTCCTGCACAAAAGAAGTCTTACCCTCTCTCTGAGAACCTGTATTTCGGTATTGATTATTTGCAGGCCCCAGCGGAGATTCACCCGGAGGTCGCCCGCCCCACTTATCCCGACAAGCTATCTCGGCCGTGGGACCGATGTCCCAGCAGGTAGATCGGAGCTAGAACATTACTGGGGGGCTTTTAGGGGCCTGTCGACCTGCCGCTAGCTGGGTAATGGTCCTCCCCCTACCCTGGCGGTCCATCGTCGGCAGGTATAAGACTCACGGTAGCCACTGTGGAGCCATTAGCTTTTTTCGGCACCTTCAGAGGGAGGCTCTATTATCGCTCTCTCGCTGTCGCCATTAATAACACTTCCATCCCTGGCTCCGTACCTCAATTTTTTTTCTCTCTTACCGCTTTCTTCTATTCGCCAGAATGGACAGTCGGGAAGAGAGAACCTGAGTCAAGGGTGAGCACTCTGGAATCGATGATTTAATCACTCAATACATGTAAATATATGAGGAAGTAAGTAAATACCATACTTGTACGTGTGTTACGCACGTTGTTTTGCCCTAAACAATAACTTTGAGTGTGCATTATACACAAAGTTGTACGGTATATTACCGTATGTGTGCGAAGATTGATCAGTTGAAAAATATTGCTGACCACATTTGCAAAATATTAGAAACAACTGGAATCAAACCCAGATCGAGCTGATGAAAGTGCCTAATCCTAACCATTAGATCACCAGTGATATAGATCAATTGTCGGGAACCGTAGGGCACAGAAAGAGAACAAAATGGACTTATTTTTTGCTGATACAGTATTTATGTGTGTATTCACGGTTCTTGGATCCCTTAACCACTTGGGTCGCCGAAGAACCAATGACGACACAACTCTGGACAGCTTTCTCCACTATTGACGGTCCCTGGCCTGTTCTTGGGTAGTGGCAAAGTTAGCACCAGTCCATTCCTGAATGTTGTTGGCCCAGTTATTTTTCGGTCTTCCTCTCCTCCTGCCTTCCCTTGTTCATGTATACACACATTTTTTTGACATAAACTAAAACTCAAAATTTGACTGTGCGTCATTCCGGGGTTTTACTGCAGTATATCATCGTAATTGAGCAATGCTTGATTAGTCGACATTGGACGCTGGGCAATCTAACTCAGATCACAGCGGTGGTCGTGCTGGATTTTAACTACTAGTTCATTGGGGTTGTAGATGACAATGGAAAAGGCATTACATTTTATCTCATCGCACAATTTTTACTCACAGTGCAATTTTGTAACGGAGCATTTTGGGAAAGAGTTCATACAAAACTACGTTGTAGAACGTGGTAACGTGAGTAATGATAGTGTGATGTTGAGATAACAACTAATGCCTTTTTCTGTGTCATCTAGAGCCCTTGTAGTTTAGTGATTACACAGTGGAGTTGGGCTTATTAATATGATTAATATGTTTACTATTATGACCATTGTTATTATTGTTATTATTCCTAATTTTAATATTGGGCTGGGCCTCCAGAATATAGTCAGAAAAGGTTGCCCAACGCTGTAATAGATGACATACAAAAAGGCATTAGAAGTTATCTAGTTATCACACTATTTTTACTCACAGTGCCAGAGACAAATCTTAATGAATGGAGAAAATAGAACACTATTCTGGAAGATATACATGAAGCCAACATTGTTTACTTATTTTTAATCAAAAATTAAGTTTACGAGTGCACGTTATACATGAAAAAATATGCTATATAGGTCTAAAAATACATAGTAAAGAAACCAGTAAGTAAATAAGTCAATAAAAAATTTGCGGATTAATCATAAGTGATAAAATAAATAAATCGTAGGAAAATTAAATAGTAAATAAATGGTAATCACTAGAAAAGGTACAAAAACAAAGAGTAAATAAGCATTGAATTATAGTAATTGGTTCGATATTAAATTGTAAATACATAATTAAACACTGAAAACAATGTTATTATAATAAATACAAATATATTAATTTACAAAGGTAAAAATTGATTACTTGACCATTAGATAAGTAGTAACTAAAAAAATGTGTAGTTAGTATATTAGTAAATTGTTTACAATTTAAATGTGTTTAGTAACAATGAATAAAAAAAAAAAAAAATTGAAAATAAAAATGAATACAATTGAATAAATATAAAACCTACAACCCAGAAAATAAAATAAAAAATAAATGTATTAAAAAAATAGATTAATATTAAAATTGTAGGAAAAATAGATATTGAATCACAAATGTATATTACACAGTATATAATTAGTGAATACAAAAACAAATTGACATAAACGATATTCCATGCGGATAAAATTAAATGTTTTCAATCAATATAATATCATAACCATAAAATTAACAATAAAATTCAAATGAAAACACATAAAAACATGATTATAAATAAACAATTAAAGTAACATTAAACATGATGAAATTAAAACTAGATTAAAATAGAAATTAAATCGAAATTAAATTAAAATTGAATCAAATACAAAATAGAATAATTGAAAAAAAATACAATAAATAAAACAAGTAAAATAAATAAAAAAATAAAAATCAAATTAAATTGAAATGAACTAAAATACATTTTAAAATATAAAAACCTAATGGTTACGATATGAGATTTTTTTAGTTTGGAATAGTTTTTTGAAATAAAATATATTATTCCCTGAAAGAGGAAAACACTGACTGAAGCACATTACTTCAGGCTTTTTGAGGGGTCGAACTCTCTCGCCACACTGCAAAAGGACCCACTGTCTCCACTGAATCAATTCCATCTCTTTGTTCTCCTTTCGGAGCCGAGTCCAATCCCCAGCGGGACATCATCTTGCATTGGACCGACCACTTCCAAGACCCACTAAACCCTGACCTAAGTGCTGGCGCGGTAACCACCGGGGAATTTCGGCACACTTCTATGTGGCAGAAAAAAATACACAAAAATAAAACATAACAAAAGCACCAACAAAGGCCACGAGAATCGAGGAGAGAAGTGGGACGGAAATTGAAGCCATTAGAGAGCCCTTATTACTTTTTTATCAGAAACTGCCAGGGTGAGGAACAACAGACTGGGGGTTGTTAGAAGTTATTAGCGGAAAGCTTAACTCACTCAGTGCCATAACATATCCAAATGTTTCCAAAAGCATTGTCATTGAGTGCCACATCAAATCATTGTCTTTTATTAGTTTTTGTTAAAAACAATTGTATAAAGTGTTTGGTGTAGTATCATGCCTTTGGGAATGATTTCAGTGCGATAAATCACCATTAGATGGCAGTAGTGGTTTTGCTCATATATTTGTCTACACATCAATTAGCCCCCACTTGCTAGTCATGCTTCCCGTGTCCAGCGATTGAAGTTGTAGGTCGCCCTGTAAGGCAAGTATAGGCGTAGTAAAGCAGTGTGGTCAGAGTATGGACGAGTACAGATTGTAAATGCTTCGAGCGATTTTTCAGACCTATATTGCAATTTCGATGCGATTTTCGATTTTACAAGAAAAGTGCTTTTCTGTGCTTGTTTTGTTTTGGGGGTGAACTTGAACATAGTGACATGCAAACATACCTTGAGATGACGTCCTAAGAGACTGAGCGTATAAGAAGGTAACAAAATAACAACTTTAGATCTACAAATAAAAACAGAATTGCAGTTGAATACATAGTCTTAATTGTCATTATACACAATTACAACAAAATTGAAGGGCTACTCCTTTCAGTGTAGTAAAACAATTTTAAGAAAGGATAGCTAGCTACACGCTAGCATCGGGTAACCGCTACTTCTGCAGTCATTAAGATGATTGAAGTACAAGAGTCACAAATTTAGCAGTTTTCCACGAGTGGTCGCTCCAAGTCGTCGGTTTCATGGGTAATGGATCTGGCGTTGGTAATGGGCCATGTTCGACAATGGTGGCTTAAGAGTTGTTAGCCTAGCTGTTAGCTTTTTCTTCTAACACTGCGGCAATATATTCCCTGATGCGATAAAAATCTTGGAAGCACAGCTTTTCTTTGTGCTTTTCTGACTTTACTCAGAGTCCAATTTTATTAATGGATTCATTTTCAATGTAACGAGACACTGAAGCTAGGAGCTCTAGCGTTTGTTTTGGTGGCCATTTGTGCAAGAACTGTTTGACTGACTGGCAGCTTACACCAGCCAATCAAAGTCATGCACACACGTCTTGCCAACTTTGCCTCGCCCTGATTGGTTGGTGCCATTAAAACCTCATTGGCCAGCGCTGTAAAACCCCGAAATGTGACAATTCTTGTTGGCCAGGCACTTTATCACTCAAATAATAGAACTAGAACTATGGATCCTTGGAAAAACCGCAGTGTTTTGCGGTTACACTATTGCACGACCTGACATGGAGATCTATTAGATTTCGGTTAATTGTGCTGCCATAAACACAACCCTAAACAAGAACAATATATTTTGAAAACATACCTCGTGACTCATTTGGGGTTTTCCATAGACCCTTAAAAATGAGTCAAAATGGCAAAAAAATGGCATACGAGAGAAATAAACAAGCTACATACAATGTATCGGAGAAAAAAGTGCCTCCCCCCTCATTAGTTACAGTGTAATTGCGAGGTTTTGGTTGACGATGTTATTATTCTTCACTCTCGAGTAAATGTGTGGGAGCAAATATTGATGAATGGCGGTACAGCGCACGACTCACGGGAAAAGCGGGTCAATAGCAGTCAACCATGAGTGTGTTTGTGCGTGTCTGCACACTTTAATAAGCGCAAGAAATGTGGTTATTACGCCTGTAAAGTAAGTCCCACTGATAACTTGTTTGGAGTAATGGAAAGCCTTCATCCAGACCTTTAATTTGACGTGCGACACCACGTGGGCGGTTCCAATTAGATTTGGTTGTTTTTGTTTGCTGCTGCTGGTTAATTGATTTTATTCATTAAATCTGGTACGCTGGTTTGGGTGATTAAACACTTAGTTTGTTGCAAAGAGTGTTGAAGTCTGTGCATGTAAACAAAAAAGTGCTATTAGCCAACAGTCATTTATTTTACGGTTATCAATTTTTTCATTGATCTACTAAAAAAATACAGTAGACCTCCGGGATATGGCGCCCCCACCTACAATAATTTGAAGTTTTTTCTGGATTATGCGAAGAAATGTAAAAATAAAAGTAGCATGAAGTAGGAAAAAAACATATTTTAGAGGTGCCAGGGTCCAAGTTAGCAAATTCCCCTGCTATTACCTTAATAGTGAGAGCAGGCGCCTCAAAAAATATTATTATATTTTAGCGTTAAAAACATTCAAATATATGGAGAGACTCGGCCGTGCAGCACGAGAAGATCGCAGAGCTCAGGAATGATCAGGTACTTTGTCTGACCTGGTTGCCGTGACGGCATGGTTTCTTCTCTTTTGAGAGGTGGTTGAGAGATACTGGGACCCCCCCCTAAATATATGATCAAGATGAATTTTCTCTAAGCATTTCTGTAAGGAAAGTAGTTGATAATGCAAAGAGAAATCTATATGTATTGAAGAAAATTCAACTCAGAAGTGTCACGACGGGAACAAACAGTGGACCCAAATGCATAACATTTCACACAACATTTTATTAAGGGATCGGGGGGATCAGGGAGGGAGGAAAAATCTAGTGCTTGCTAGGCAGGTGGAACAGGAAGCCCCTGCAGCCGGTGACAGGTGGTGAGGCGGACGGCCGAGGCCGGAGAACAGAGCGTGATCGTGGACCGGAGCAAGTCTGGTAGCCGGGACAGGAGAACGAAGCGTGGTCTGGGATCGGAATTAAGTCAGGGATCCGGAGATGATCGGGAAGCCAGGGGCAGGGGACCGATAGTAGGTATCAGGGGAAGGAATCAGGCAGGACGATGAGGTGGGCAGGCAGGTCGCAGGAACAGGCTGGAATCAAAACGGGTGCCAGAGTCAAAAGGGCCTGCCTTGCATGTGCTGAGGTTCGCTGACGGAGTGACAAAGAGTGACCGGAAAGGAAGCGCTTAAATAGGGAGAGGAAACAAAATTTGGAAACGAGTGGCAGCTGGGGCTGAAGGAGTGAGCGCAAGTGAGGGTTTTTGGGTTGTTCCTTGCCCTCAGGTAGGTTTTAGATCAGGGGATGGTGTAATAATAGTCTGTAGTTTGAAATAATCTGTGGTCTGTGCAGCCCTTTGAAACTCCTTGTGTTTAAGGGCGTCACAAATAAACATGAATTGGCTCGACTAGTCATTTTCTAGGAAGACTTAACGATCCGACACTCTGCTTTGCATTGCCTTTACAATTGCTTTTTTAGTTAAAGGGACAGTGAGTAATATTCAGTGCATCCTAAAGGTACAAAATATTTCATTGAGTAAAAAAAATAATAATAAATGCCTGTAGAGATACCTAAATTGTGATACCAATGTTATTTTTTATAAAAAAAAATCATAGGTGGATACATTTGTATTTTATTTAACATAGTGGAATTCATACCTAAAGTTGCTGCCATATTTGTCAGGCAACCTGCTGCTCTTTGGCACTGGTTTTCATTCGCATTATACAATACAGTTCCGTCTAGTGGTCAAATATTACGCACTGGCTAGCTTGAACCTTTTTCTTTATTTTTTTTGTAAAACATAGAGGTAGAAAATACCCCAAAATGGGGTCGAAATGGATCCATTACTAAGTTCAATTTACTTTGGGTTGATTTGTATGAAACTATTCAATTTTTTAATTTTTTTGGGGGTTTGTTTTATTCAAAATTGACTGAATTTTGTGGCGCGACGAAAAACAAAAACAAATTCATAACCCAGTCATTTCTTTTCTTTCTCATTTTTTTGGGGTGAAGCATTAAAGAGCTAGCTCGCCTTGTAGAGCCGCAGGCGGGATTAAAGCCACATGGCGGCCGGATCCTTGAAATGTAAAGTAGCCACCTTGAGGAGGCTATTTGCCTTTATCGGGTAATGTGTGATACAAAGACGCTAGCCCGGGCATAGCTCAGAGTTACCATATGCGATATACATCTCCTCCTGCACACGTAGTTATATATTAAAAAATATAACCGTTAATTACCCTAAGTATAATGGGCAAGGAATATGCATGTAGCATAAGTAGTATATGGCCTTTTGCCCATCATATGCTTGTCCATGGTCATTAACAACTCCTGAAAAAGACACAGTATACGGCGTTACATGCTGTTTCTATTCAATTTCTTATTTTTCTTGCTTCTTATAAAAAGCTTTTCATGAACACACAAAAGTACAGTAGGTTTGTGGTACGGGAAGACTGCCTCCATGCCAGAACGAAGTTGTGATTTTTCCGCCTGCTTTATCTGCGGTTTTACAAAGGAAACACGAACTATAAGGTATTACATTTGACCTCCAGATGCAGCTCAGTTTGTGTGTGTCGGAGAACCTTATTACGTGTTAGTGTGTCTATTTTCTTCTCAGACCATGATATATTGTGTTTCTACCAAAAAGGTTGTATTTTGGTTTTGTCTGACTAAAGGGCATTCAATCAGTCTTCTTCTGGATCATTATAGAGGTGATTCATTGGCTTGGGGCAGTTTTTTTGCAAAGAGACCTATCACGAAACCAGAGCAGACCAGTGGACCCCAGAGCATTCGTTTTAGTCTTTTTATTAAAGAAGCGTTCAGGGCTTGCTGGAGACGTGATGGCCGTCAGACGTCAGCAGCGGCGCCCGGGAGATAACTTCGGATCGAGTGGTCAATCGGGGTGCGGAAATCAGGCAGGTCGTGTTTACCGGGGCTGGAGAAGAGATCAAAACGTGGGACAGAAACAGGTCGGATTGGAGGCAGACAGAATCGGGTAAGCAGAGTTCTACACGAACAGGATATTGGGAGAAACACACAGAGTTATGTACGCTCTGACACTGCTCTCTGGGCGCAGGGCGCTTAAGAGAGAAGTGCCAGCCAATCAGAAGGCGCCCACCCAGGCGCCACATGATTGCTCCAGGTGATCTGAGTTAGTAATCATGACAAGACCAGGGCGATCTGTGTTTGTATCAATCCATCCATCCATTATCTGCACCACTTAACCTCAGTAGGGTCGCGGGGGTGCTGGAGCCCATCCCAGCTGTCTCCAGGCAGTGGGCAGGGGACACCCTGAACTGGTTGCCAGCCAGTCCCAGGGAACACAGGAACATTCACATTTAGGGACAATTTGTGCCGGCCGATTAACATGGCATGCATGTTTCTAGAATGTGGGAGGAAGCACAGGGAGAACATGCAAACTCCTCACAGGAAGGTTCGATCTCATGACCTCAGAACTGTGTCGCACATGTGCTAACCACTGCGTTGCCGTGTTTGTATCCTTTCTCCAATATTCAAGTTCTACCTATGAAGACAATTACTTTCATCTTTTAAAGTAAGAGAAGTTACACTATTGGTTCAGGCTTCAGATCCAGGTAGCGCAGCCTCCCCGTACGGATTTTGCATGTTCTCCCCATGTCCGTGAGGGTTTCCTAAGGACATTCCAAAGACATGCATGTCAGGTTAATTGGTCTGTCCAAATTGTCCCTAGGTGTGAATGTGAGTTGTCTGTCTCTTTGTCCCCTGCGACTGGCTGGCAACCAGTTCAGGGTGTCTCCTGCCCACTGCCCTAAGATAGCTGGGATGGGCTCCAACACCCCCACGACCCTACTGAGGATAAGCAGTGCATATGATGAATGGATAAATGAAAGTTGCAGTATTGGTGGTTAAATAAATACAATAGTTTGCAGACTATAAATCACGATGTTTTCAAAGCTTGGCAAGAGTTACACCTTATGCTCCAGAGCGACTTATGTGTGAATGTTTCAAATTAATTCTATCTTTATATCATTTCACACAAAACATCTAGAGGGCGCTCCAGACCTCTGTTGATAAGTTTGCAGTAAAACAACAAAAAAGGGGTTGATGCTAAGGTTAACTTTTTCCAAGAGGGGAGAAGCTATTTAATCAAATAATTTCCCCCCAAAATGAGACTTACAGGGTTTGTACAGGTGCTTGAAATCTTTGAAAATGCTTCAATTAAATGTAGTTTTTTGAAGGTCTAAAAAAATGAATTTTGAATTTTGGGTGAAGTGATTGTAGATGCGTGAATTTATTGCCATGTTTCTCAACAAGTTTGCTTGAAAATGACGCATACACTGCTCTCTGGTGCTTTGGCTTTGCCATTGCATTTATTCTCCCCTCGTGATTAACGGCAGTGGGTGTTAGTTTATATGGCATTGTCCTATAAAGTGTATTTACCAGCTACGGGTTGCGCCCTAGAGGACACGTGCATGGTACATCTAAACAGTGATGAAATAGTTTCTAGTGCTAAAATTAGGTATCAATTATACAGGTACATTAAGGTAGCATTTCCCAGTGGTAATATGTAGTAGGAAGAACTTCCTGTAACCGAAAATGTAAGCTACATATTACTGTCATTTTACCCAACAACTATATGGCTTGTGATTTGTATTAGAAATATATACCCACATTGTTTAGATTATATTTGCGATATACTCAAGATTTAACAATCATATGTGTTAAATGCAGAAGCAAGATAAAAACTTGTGTATGTGAACCGCAGATACAGACGCTCCCCTACTTACGACCATTTGACTTACGTAAAACGGTAGATACGAACATTTTCATCGGGATGTCGAAAAATACAAAAAGTTCGATTTTGTATTGTGTGCACCTTTTTCTGAGTACAGGACATTACTGTAGTGCATTTTCCCATCGCTACCCCTGTGTGGTGGCACTGTGAGGGGTCACCCAGCATCCACTCAGAAGAAGAAATCCGGCTTCCTCCTCCCAGTTTGTGTTTTAACATATTATACTGTATCTCCAGCGTGCTAAGAACTTTGTCATTTTTATTGATTAATACCTTGTGCATCCATTCAAAATGGTTGGTGTAAAGTGTAAAGAAGAGGCCAGCCATTTCATCTGAAATGAAAGTGGAATAAGAAAGCTTGATGCAGTTGAGAAAATGGTCGGCTACTTTTTACCACGGAGGAGGAAGTTGCCTAACTCTTGAAGCTCATCTTCCAAAAGTAAGTTAAACTTAACTTTATCTTTATAGAGCATATTATTTTATAAAATGTTTATTTTTTAGCACAAAACGATACAGGTTACTTATACAAGCCTTCACAAATTCAACTTACGAACGGTCGTCCGGAACTCGTTTGTAAGTCGGGCAGCGTCTGTATTTGTGGATCAGCAAAATACGTGATTCACACTGGAATTTTTATTTTAATGGTACTGGCGGGATTGGAAAATTGTTTTTTTACCCCCAGGCATTTCTTTTTTCTTTTCTTTTTTTTTCTTTCTTTATTATGCAAATGCAACCTGTAGTTATAGCCCGGAAAATACATGACTTTTTCCCCCACTAAGACGACCAGTTAAAATCCTTCTTCCCAATGCTCAAAACATTCTCTGTTTCCAGCGATTTGTCAAAGTCAAATCTCGCCGGCAAAATCGTAAGTGGCAGAGCAGAAATCCCTCTTTAACCCTGTGCTAATACGAATCTGACACCAGGGGTTGCCCCTCTGGGTGCGGGAGAAGACATCCGCAGGCACTTTAGTGTCAAAGAAGACCGCCTTGAGATTGGGTCAGTTGCAGTGTCGGCCGACGTTTTTATTAAATTTTCTCAAACGGCACCAGAACACTTTAAAACCAAAGGGTAGAGCAAAGAATCGGGAGTTTTTCGTCTTTTTTTTTGGTTGTACACGCCCCCAGGAGGTTGCTGACCTTCTCCGTATCACAAGAACGCTAGCTTCTTTGGAGAAATATGATCTTCCGCTTGCCAAAATATTCCATTAGTTCCCGGCAGAGTAAGTTTGTGTGTTGCTCGTCCAATCGATGAAACCTTTTTAAGGAGAAGAGTTTTGCTCCCTACCAGTCTGTTTCCTTGCAAGGGGAAAATTGTTTATAATCATTTCAAAATGACTTTGTAATGGCCTGCTTAGAGCAGCAAGATGGGATGAAAAATAATTACTTTCTGCACTCAGTGACCGTATTTTGTCCAAATTACTTTTTTGTTCATTAATCTTGTTACATTCCAAGTAATTATAAAATATATACAGTAAAGAAAATAAGTATTTAAACACCTTGCTAATTTTGCTATTTCTCACACTTAGAAATTGTGTTTGAGAGAGACCACATCTTGTTGTATTGTGATTTGGCTGGTTTCATTTCCTTTTTCTTCCCACAATAATGGGTCCTACGAAAGTTAGTACCGTAAATTCCGGACTGTAAGCCGCTACTTTTTTTCCCAAACGTTCAACCCTGCGGCTTGCTCAGTGATGCAGCCAATTTATGTCATTTTTCAACGGGTGGGTGCGGCTTATAATCTGGTGCGCTCTATAGTCCGGAATTTACGGTAACTTGGACAATTATGCTAATTTGGAGCTGCATCATAGTTGCGTTGATACAATTAAATGATGGAGAGTATCTCAAATCTAAATCTTTCTAATCTTAACTACTTGCGTGTGCACGTGTGGGCGTGTGTTTGCCTGCAGCTGGTACAAAATGTTGCAGCGGACAAGAACGTTTGATCGCATTACCCTGATTTTAGCTGATCTGCACTAAATCCCTGACAGTTTAATATACAATTTTATGGTTTTGTTGGTATTATACACAATTATGCATGGACTTGCCCACTCCTATCTTTCAGATTTAATTTCCCCCACTGACCCTGTCCAGAGCCTTCGCTCGGAAAACGCTGGTCTTATAGTGATCCCAAGACCCAAGAAGAAATCCGCAGGTTCGAAAGGTAGTAGTGAAATGCTTTGCCGAGTAAAGTCAAGTAATGTTTGTTAGTATGGACCTCAATCACAAGAAGGCACAAAGGGCTTGCCCTCTAAAACCAGACACTCGAGTACAGGGGTGTCAAACAGGCGGCCCGCGGGCCAGATAAGGCCCGCTAAGGGATTGAATCTGGCCTGCGAAACTACGCTGAGGGAAGCGCAAGAGAAAAACAAACTGCAGGTTGGAATATGTCCACTTAATGTTGGTGCCTCTCACAAATGCTGAACTTATATTTCTTTCTCTCTTTCTCTCTCTCTCTCTCTCTCTCTCTCTCTCTCTCTCTCTCTCTCTCTCTCTCTCTCTCTCTCTCTCTCTCTCTCTCTCTCTCTCTCTCTCTCTCTCTTTCTCTCTCTCTCTCTCTCTCTCTCTCTCTCTCTTTCTCTTTCTCTCTCTCTCTCTCTCTCTCTCTCTCTCTCTCATCTCTCTCTCTCTCTCTCTTTCGCTCTTACTCACTTTTTCTCTCTCTCTCTTCCTCCCTTTTCCCTGACTTTCGATCTCTCCCTCGCTTTCTGTCTCTCTTTTTCTTTGTTTGTTTCTCGTTCTCTTTTTCTCTATGTGTCTTTCTCCCTGAGTTTTTCCTTGCTGTCGTGAAGGTTTTAGATCAGAGGATGGTGTAATAATATTCTGTGGTTTGCAATAATATGTGGTCTGTGCAGCCTTTGAGACTCATTGAGATTAAGGGCTATGCAAATAAACACGACTTGACTCTCTTCGATTTTTCCTTTTTTCTCTCTTTTCTCTCTTTCTATCTCTATCTTGCTTCCTCCTTCTCTTTCTCCCCTACTCCCTTTCTCTTTTTATTTCTCTTTGGATTTCTTTTTCTCTCTCTTTCTTTCCCCTCTCTCACTATTTCTATTTTTATCTCTTTTGTTTCTCACATTCTCTCTCTCTCTTTCTCCCTGCTCTCTTTGTCCCACCCTCTCTTTTTCTCATATTTCTTTCTCTTTTTCTTTCTTCCAGAGCGCACCTGATTACAAGCCGTACCCACCACATTTTAAGAGGATAACCGCTTTTGTACTTACACAAGCCGCACCTGTATATAAGCCGCATGCGCCCACATTAAAATATGAAACACAATCAGAAAATTAACCCAAAGCCGACTTTGAGTCCCGCGATTGTAACTGAACATGAAGTACACAGTCCAAAAACCGCAGCCGGCAAAATGAACGGAAAATGATACCGGTAGTTAAAGTTTGATGCAGACCTGCAGAGTCCGGGTCCCGTTGAAAATAATCCAAGGGAAAAAAATGTATATTTCCAAAGGTAAGGGTGGGACAAATATATATCCACTATTGTCGGCTGCGTCCACAAACACGTCTCACCTTTACTCTACTTCCCATCAGCCCCCATTGTTTTCGCCCCTTCTTTTTGATTCACCCGTGGAAAACATATCAGAATAAGTCTCTAAAATAAATACATTACAAAATATACAGTTGCAAATACATATTATACATGGTTACACATATTTACGAAGAAAGACGGTACAACGAGAGAGTCTCCAAAGCTTTAATAATAATATTATAACTTTCATCCCAAACCGTGCCTGTGAAGGGTAGCAAAACGCTACTAGCAACACGCTTGCAACACAGTAGACAGGTCTGTTGAAAAAAACATACCGTACTTGTAGAAATAACGGTAAACCGTCCTCATCTCCCTCCTTATAACTGACGTCATCAAAGTCGTCTTCCTCAGAATGGGAAGGAGACTTTGTCATATAGATGTCGTCCCACGCTCCCTTATTCAAAAACACGCCAGCAACACGCTCGTTAAGAAAAGTTTACGTGCAGTAGCTCTGTATCCTTCTTTATCGGACTGCTCGATTGATTTAAGCTTAAAAGCTGCGTCATGTGCCTTTTTTTTTTGCAATTTGCATGATGAGGATATGTCTACGCTAATTTAATTAGTGCACAAGCTAAGAAGTTGCAGTCTTCCTCGGCGCATATATTCCACCGGTCTAAATCTTACCTTTTGTACTCGAGCGCCGCTGGCGACCGTTAGAAAAATTACATAAATCGGCCGCATCACTGAATAAGCCTCAGGGTTGAACGTTTGAGAAAAAAGTAGCGGCTTATAGTCCGGAATTTACGGTAGATAGATTTAGAAACGAGATACTCTCCATCATTTAATTGTATCAAAGCAACTATGATGCAGCTGCAAATTAGCATAATTGTCCAAGCTAATCAGAATATCTTGTCTTCAGTTCCTTTCTCTCTCCCTCTCTCCAACATATTCCTCAAATTCCCCGTCGCAGGATTTGACGTCCAGCTGTCTCAATTTCCAATTGAAAAAAAAAGAATAGAAAAAAAACTCCCACTTCCCGATTGATCAAACCACCTGAAGAAGTAACAGTAGCCTTACCCGTACGCAACAAGCTCTGACCCGGTCCAGAGGTGGCATATTGGATTTTCTGTAAGCCGCAGTAGGTTAGCTGTTATCTACTGGAGCAGATTGTGAATCTGAGGGGGAGAAAAGGCAAAGCTCATTCATCACAATTGGGGTTATTGTCAAAAAAGAAATGGAGGTTATATATCGCGAGAGTCATATAGCTTTAATAGTCTGTGGTAGTTTTTTAACACTCTGCTCTAAAAGAATGTTTGTGCTGCCGATACCTAACCGCAAGATCCCACCTCAGGCATGTGAAAATTACCTTTGGCTACGGATGGAGACCAAATCATACCGGCTTCTTTCATTTAAAAGGGGTCAGTGTGTATTATTTCACCACTAGATGTCGCTGTATGGTGCTGTGCAACTGAAAACGAGTGCACAAGCCCAAGTATCAATACAGAAAACGGAGTTTCAAAGTAACAAACATTTTTGTTCTCAATTGCTCAGCCTTTCCCCAGGTTACTTTTTTGGGGGGTACCTGTAGCAGCAAGATGGTCGACAATCATGTCAGCGACTTTCAGGTGAGGCTCCTATATAAAAAACACATTTCTCGACCTACAAGTACCGTATTTTCCGCACTATGAGGCGCACCTAAAAGCCTTTATTTTTTTCAAAAGCTGACCATGCGCCTTATAATACAGTGCGCCTTATATATGGATCAATATTAAGTCGCAAAGTCTTGCAACTAAGGCAAGCAGCCGCCGACTCGATTTTCCCCCGAAGGCCAAGTAGTCCGCGGTGTATGCTGGGATTTATATACCGGCGTTTCATTTCCTAACCAATGTGTCAATCATCATTTGAATCAGTCACTATTGGCTAAAGTTATCCGGAGGTAAAGGGGGCGGATCCGTTTTATCGTTTACAGGCTCGCATAGGCTAAAGGGGCGAAACAAAGCTTGCAATTGGCCGAAAAAGATGAATGTGAATCACACGTTGGGTTGCACCACTGGATAGAGAAAACATGTTTTACTATTCTGTATTTGTAAATATTTCACTCTCCTGGATTTACCACACTCACGGTTGTAAGACGACCATGGTTACGTATCATTATTGAACGTGATGGCTGCAAGAGAACTTAGGTGAGCTATGCGGCTTTATATTTTCCCGGTATCTTGTTTTAGAACGATCTTGATGTTTCTGTGATGAGTCTATTTTTAAACTAAATTCAATTCAAAGTGTTTATTGTCATATGCACAGTAAAGAACCTCGTTTCCCTGCACAATAAAATTCTTACTTTGCTGTCCACACAGTCGCCAGCAAAAAATAAAATGCAAACTAAGAAATGTTTGGCATTTCTTCAATCCCAAGACTTTAACCTTCCGAATGATATTTGGAACGATGCATTTGAGTGATGGGTGACATCGTACAGACACTGTTTCCGTACATGTCTGAGACACTTATTTGCTTCTTTGCAAGCTTTCGGAATGTTAAGGGTTTAATAAGTTTGACTGAACTATCAGACTGTTTTGTCGACGTTCCCATTGTAGCGCCTTATAATCCGGTGCGCCTTATGTATGGAAAATATAGGACCAAAAACTATTTTTTGGGGGTGCGCCCTTTAACCCGGTGCGCCTTATAGTGAGGAAAATACGGTACTTAAAGGTGCTGTTCGTAACTTTAAATTGTGCTACTCTCTGACGCCATCTCCTGGCTTAAAGTCCTTATCACAGCCTCAGTCATCTTTTTCTTTAGTACTAATAAACCTTTTTGTTTATTGGCATGACAAGAAAAATGAAAATAAAAATTGGACATTGCACCAAGTTTGGAGAGGTGAAAGCTGTGATGTACAGAGCTTAAAATATGGTTTATATATGTGCTATTTTTTTGATGACATGCAAGCGTGGTTCTCATTGTAGGGGCAGGCTCAATGTTTCAAGAACGGGAACAGGAGGAGAACCCAAATGCGTGACGTGTCTCACACAGGCTTTTATTTTACGGGAAATAGGGCAGTCATGCACGTTAACCCAAACGCCAGTGATTCAGCGATCGTTGCGCGGAAGACGTAAGGCAGCAGTCTGGCGTGGAATGACAGGAAGCCAGAGGCCAACGAGATTGATATCAATTGTACGAGCAGATATCGGACAGATGGGGTCGATACCGGACGGGACAGACATTATTGATATCAAAACTGGATATCGAAATTAAACAGGACAAATTAGACGGGAACAAAACTGGAGATCGATATTAAACAGGACAAAATAGACGGGAACAATACTGGACAGGAATCACAAGCAGGAAACCGGACAGAATCAAAACCCACGTCTTGTGGGTGCAGAGGTTCGTTGACGGACTGACAAAGGGTGAGTGAGAGCACTGAGCTTAAATAGAAGGGAAGGCAATCTGTCAACGAGCCGCAGCTGGCGCCACACGGGCGGGGCCAATTGGGCGCCATGGCAACCGTGACACAATGAGAAGAAATGCTGAGATTTCCCACATTTCTCCAAGAGATGCCGCACTCAAACAACATTGCATGTCGTCGGAGGTACACTATTAAATCAGCTGCACGATTGGTTACAGGAACTACTGTGGAGTGGTATAGTACCATCAAACTTTTTTTTCAGTGAGTTTCAAGTTGACATTCAATTCCTTCATTAAACATGAGAAAATATGGACAGTACAGCAAACACTCATGACGGTAGCTTCAAACAAGTTTTAAAAGTGATTAAAAAAAGTGTATTTATATTGTATACAATTATTTCCCAAGGAATTTTCAACACATCAAATTTAGTGCATAAAATAATTTGGACTATTTCAAATCCAACGTCATGACATATATTAGATCCATACATCGTTTTAGCAGATACTTAAAATTTAAACCATCAATCTTTTTTTTAAGCAACATTTTAGAAGTCAAAAATGGAAGTATATTGGATACAACATATATATTCAAGTTGTCTATTTCTGTTTATTTACCTCGACTTCTTTCTGGTCTTTAATGTTGCGTCGTTTTGTTTTAGAACGCCTCTTAAAAGCAGAATTATCCTGCAGCCACTGGGTGTTTTTCACCGAATGTGCCGTGAGACCTTTTCTAATGCGCTGTAAGAAATTGCCTTGTTTTATATTTGGTATGTAAAAGCATGCCATTCTCTAGATACTATTCTTTCTTCCAGAGATCAGTCGAGGAATTGTAACATTCATCTTGACACTATTGTCACGGTTGCCCATGGTGCCCAATTAGCCCCGCCCGTTTGGCACCAGCTGCAACTTGTTGACTGATTGGCTTCCCTCCTGTTTAAGCTCCGTGCTCTCACTCAACCTTTGTCAGTCCGTCAACGAACCTCTGCACCCGCAAGACGTGGGTTTTGACTCTGTCCGGTTTCCTGCTTGTGGTTCCTGTCCGGTATCGTTCCCGTCTATTTTGTCCTGTTTAATATCGATCTCCAGCTTTGTTCCCGGCTATTTTGTTCTGTTTGTTATTGACCTACAGTGTCTGGTAGCGTTCCTGTCTAGTTTGCCCTGTTTAATTTCGATCTCCCGTGTCTGATATCGTTTCTGTCTATCTCATCCGGCTGGTTATTGGACTCCAGTCTCCATTGCCTGATATCAATCCTATCTGTCCCGTCCTGTCTGGTATCGACCCCATCCGTCCGATATCTGCTCGTACAATTGGCATCGATCTCGTCGGCCTCTGGCTTCCTGTCATTACATGCCAGACTGCTGCCTTACGTCTTCCGCCCATCGATCGCCGGATCACTGGCGTTTCGGATAACGTGCATGACTGCCCCATCTCCTGTAAAACAAAGCTTGTGTGAGAAACGTCACGCATCTGGGTCCTCCACCTGTTCTGGTTCTTGACATATATATATATAATGTTTGTTATTGCAACATCCGTTGCAGCCTGGTCATCCTGGAAGGTAATCCTGTGCGTTCCCTTCTCAAGGTTTCATCGTGTGGAGGTTTTTGAGTTTTTCCTTGCCCTCATGTAGGTTTTAGATCAGGGGATGGTGTCATAAAGGTCTGTAGTTCGCAACAATCTCTGGTCTGTGCAGCCCTTTGAGACTCCTTGTGATAAATGGCTATACATATAAACATAACTTGACTTGGAGTTAATGATGAATTAACGGTCCGAGCGCTGACGTGCTAGCTAGCGCGCTTGGTGGGTCGGCACTAGCACATCTGGACCAGTTAAATGGGTTTGGGATTCTGCTCAACGGTCGTGATGGGGTGATATATACAGTAAAATCCAACAAAAGCACCTTCTTTTTTCTAATTACTCCTCTGGCGCTTCACTTTAGAGCTAATTATGTTTTTGGTTGGACCAGATCAAATACTTTCATAAAAAATTGTTTTTTGAACTCCTAAATGTTTGAATATATTAACTATTTCTGGGTATTGAACAATATTTCACAAAGGGGTGTTGAACACAGATGGTAAAAAAAAACCAACAATAAGCTATAAAAAAGTAAAAAAAAATAAACTCCTTTCAAAGTAAATTGTCACAAGTCAGAAACGGAGACAGGACAGTAGCGTTCGTTTACCCAGTTTTATTGATAAAGAGAGAGAGCAGTGCTTGCTTCCACGATCCGATGATCGACGTACACGGGTAGCAGGTGGCAGGAACGCGGAAGTAGGCAGCTGGGATATTGGTCGATAGCCGGGACGGGAGAGCAAGGGCGTTATCAAGTCCAGAAAAGAGGTCGGCAACAGGTATCATGCAGGAAACAGGGCAAAACAGGTCGATGGGTGGGATGAGCGAGCAGGGCAAAAACGGGTCCAGAAACAGGTCGGCAACAGGTATCAGGCAGGAGAAAACAGAGCAGGAAAATGTCGGAAGGTATGAAGCTTGCCTAGCTGGGAGCATAGGTTCGCAAACGGTCTGACAGCTTCCTCTTGGAAGCCGGGGGTTTAAAAAGAGTCTTTGAACCAATCAGCTCTCAGGGCTGTTGGTGCAAATTAGACAGTCAGAAGTGCCCTGAATCAGCAATCATGACATTAATCTGGTTTCACCTTGTAGTCAAGAAAATACGGTACATGAAACTGGATGAAATATTCATTCTAGCTTTCCAAAATAAAAGCAGGCGTTTGTCTTATTCCTTATTCAATAAGTTGTGTTGAAGGACTAATGATAAAAGAGTTTACTGTTTAAAGGCTAATGTTGTACATATTTTAATAATTACCTACCCCAGACAAATAATATCTCACAATAATGATTGATGTAATTATTTTTTTAATTATCAACAAAGTTTCAATAAAACCTGGCCCCTTTACTACCAAAGTGTTCATTTTCATTGATCACTTACCCAACATTAAAAACAACCCAATGACTCTCAACCCAAATCATTTTAGCATCAAAAACATGCATTTGTGTGTCTATGTTAGTAATATTTAGACCACCTGCTCATCGCATAGAGAAAACCCAAACAAAGCGTTTGCAGATGGAAGGACGCTTACGAACCTCCGCCGTCAGTTTCTTTCCCGCTTGCAGAGGGACAATGGAGCACTAGCTGTACTTTGCACTGAAAATAGAATCCCTGCAGATAAGAGCCAGGAAAAGTGAGTGGTTAGGGGCTTTCGGGGGGCTTTTCAGGGACACAAAGTGCTATTGTAAACAAGTAGTTGGGGATTCTGGTCTTAGAGTCATACAAGAAGCATATTTTTTTTTTGATGAAATTGATGCTGAATCCTAGCCACATCACTGCGAGTTTGCTTGTTGAACATTACGTTAATCAATAGTGAATGCTCCCCCCTTGTTTCATCTCGATAGAGGGAACCAAAGTGAATGAAATGGATTAGCTTGTAAATGGCTTTCAGGCTTGGGATTTTACAAGTTGCAGCATTGCTACGAAAGGATCTCGAAGTTCATATACATACACACACAAACACACATCTATCTATCTATCTACCCATCTATCTATCCATCTACCCATCTATCTATCTTTATCTATCTATCTACCCATCTATCTCTCGACCTATCTATCATTGCTGGGGTCTCAAATATTTTTCAAGCTAAGAGCTACTTTTCGTTGCTTATTAGCGCAAAGAGCACCCAGTTTGATATGCGCGTCTAATATAACAAATAATCATCTCATTACTATGTTGTTAACAGGTTAACTTTTAAAAATAGGGTTAAATACATTCAATCAACCACAAAACTAATGATTGTACTAGCAAATTACAAATGACCCAGTACTGGTGAGCTATTTTCAGAACAGGTAGCTACACAGTCCTTAGAGGAACCCCCTTTTACCCGCGGGTAATTATTGGAGACCCCTGATATAGTGTAATCCCTCTTTTGTCATTGTTATTGGGGACCAGGACCCCATTGCAATATGCAAAAAGGAGCCCCTCTCCTGTTTTTAACATGCTCTCTGCCAGCCCCAGCTCACAGAAATAAGAATTTGAGGATAATGGCTCACGGATGTACAGGTGCTGTTCATTTTAGGCGTATGAACATGCATGATGCAAATTTGCTGTCTTGGCCCCCCACACGCAGCAATAGCTGGCCAATGATAGTGAATCATGGCAAAAACAGTGCAGTTCATATTAGGAGGGACACAATTGCTTTAGTGGCCCTAATTGAAAGAAGAATGTGCTCTGCCAGCCCCCTGCTCACTGTAATAGTCGATCGGGGATAGTAGATTATGGACCCACGATAGCAATCCATCCATCCATTCATCCACTAGCTGCGCCCCTTATCCTCAGTAGGGTCGCGGGGGTGCTGGAGCCCATCCCAGCTGTCTTCGGGCAGGGGACACCCTGAACTGGTTTCCAGCAAGTCGCAATCTGGACCAGCCAATTAACCTGACATGCATGTTTTTGGAATGTGGGAGGAAACCGGAGTTCCCAGGGGAAACCCACGCAAGCAGGGGGAGAACATGCAAACTCCACACATGAGGTTTGATCTCAGGACCTCAGAACTGTGCCGCACACGCGCTTAACACTGCGCTGCCCCAATAGCAATCCATTTAAGGCAAAAAAGTGTGATGTGGTAGTACCCGCCCACAATCAAGAATAATGGATCACGGCCTAATGAGCGCAGGCCAATTTTTGGGAGGACAGAACACACAAAAAGCCACAGGGCCGGAACAAAAAATGCAATCTGCTGGCCGTAGCTCACAGCCATATGCGTTCGGGGATAAACTCATCAGGATGATAAAAAAAAAAATATCCAAAAGTATGATCGCCTCGGGAATCTACTTTCAACCCCGTGCGGTATCAGGACAATTGCCATCCAATTGTCTCCCGTGAAATCTTCTTATCAGCATGGAACAAAGCTGAATTACTGGCGGCCATCTGCCAACCATTGACTTAAAAGTCACTTATGTGCAATGGTGTCCATCTCTGTTCAAAAACGTTCTCTTGTTGTCTTCGTTGTTTACACTACCCATGCGCCAACTAGCTTGAATATGAATTATATCCTGTCAATTGATTTATTTTTTTTAATTGGAGACAATGGATTTGATTCAGTTTGAGTCAGTGAGTTTGTGATTCAATTAATTGTCATAAGACAATGCCATGATACAGTTGGTGTATATTGTCATTTTACATATTTTTCTCTTAACTCTTAACTTTGATGTACTTAGATTTTCTATTCACATAACCAATAATTAACATTTAATGATGAAATGAGCTTTTGGAAGTTTAAGTAGAGTTGATTAATTATTGTTTTTTTTCTCCAAGATACATTTTCAACCACTGTGGACATTATACAACTGAAAAATGAGGGAAATTAGGTCCTTTTTTAGCTACAATAGCATCAACATATCGGTTAACACAACACTGCTCGCTTTTAAAGTTTTTTTTCTTTTAATTGTGAAAATAAAATGATTCAAATTGTGCCAAAATGGACATTGTTAAGCTCCTAAATATAAACTAAAACTATAAACTTACAACCAAAGTCATTTCCCGTGCTAAAACAGTAAACAGACTCGCAGTTATATAGACAAAGTAGGTAGCTTTCTTGCTTAGCATTTTCCTGAATAGACATGCCCTATGACCAGGCTAAACCAGAAAACCATCGGGAACAAAAACTATGAGAATCCGTTTTTGTACCTTTCGTAATGTTACATTAACATCAAGCGGCAACAGCTCAGTTAGAGAAGTCGTCTAGGGACCAAATAGGTTCGATTCCCGACTCATCCGAGTTAAATGTTGAACCTCTAATTCCCCCGATATGCAGGCCATGTATGACTGACTCCGCTATCGGTGTGTGTGTGTGTGTGTGAATGGGTAAAGTGTGAAGTGCAATTTAAAGGGCTTTGAAGGTCCTCAATGTCAAGTTAAGCGCTATATAAATGTAGTTTATTTCTATTCACCATCAACACGTTAGCTATCACACCAGAACCAGCTTTAAGGAATGAGTGTTTTTTTAAGAAATAATGTAATTCACGTTTTAACGAAAACAACATTGTACAGCTCTAAAACATCAATAAAAACTGTAAACTTACAACCACAACTGTTTCCAAATTTGAAGGGTAAATCAAACCTTTAGTAGGTAGTTATCATTCTAGCTGCTTCTGTGATGTGTCATGTGACCAAACTTAACCAATCAACTGATAGAAATAGAAAATAGGGAAAGCCTTTTTTTTTTAATAGTTACAATAGCATTAACACTTTAGCTAACACAAAACCATAACGTTTGAGAAGTTCATTTTTTAAAGAAAATCATTCAAATCGGGCAGCACGGCGGTTGAGTGGTTAGCGCGTCGGCGGCACAGTTCTGACGTCATGTGATCGAATCCAGCTACCTGCCTCCCTGTGCAGAGTTTGCATGTTCACCCCTTGTCAGCATGGGTTTCCCCCGGGCACTACGGTTTCCTCCCAAATTCCAAAAAACATGCATGTCAGGTTAATTGGCCAAATTGTTCCTATGTATATAATAAGCGAGTGAGTTGTCTGTCTATGCGTCTCCTGCAACTGGCTGGCCACCACTTCAGGGTGTCCCCTGCCCACTGTTTCAATATAGCTGGGATGGGCTCCAGCACCCCCGCGACCCTACTGAGGATAAACGGTGCAGATAATGGATGGATCGATGGCCAAATCAACAATGCACACTTCTTAAACTTAAAATAAAATTGCAATTACAATTCAAGCCGTTTCCAGGGCTAGAACAGTTAGACATAGAAAAAGGCAAACTATATCCTTTATATTTTTCCCTGTCCTATGTGTCATACGACCAAATTAAACCAAGCAACATTTAGCAAGAGAAAACAAAAAATAAATATAGTATTTTCTTGACTCACACTTTGAGTCGCATTTTAAGCCTGCAGCTGTTCTATTCCCATTCACCTGAGAGTGGATTTATACTCTGATGAGACTTTTATGTGAAATTCTTAACTCATTATTTCATCATTGAATTTTCAATGTTTATTACCAGTACAGTGCAACCTCGGTTCTCGACCATAATCCGTTCCAGAACCCTGTTCGAAAACCGATTTGTCCGATCACCGAAAATCGTTTTTCCCATTAAAAGTAATGTAAAATCGTTTTAATCCGTTCCAACACCCTGAATGTTTACCATGAACGTAAACATGAAGCTAACCCAGGCTAATCGTACGTTCGCGTTAGCGTAATCTTCCGTACGAAAGATTACGCTAACATGAACGTGTAAAAATAAAAAAATCAGGTCGTTTACATGTCATTTAGCACCTGGGTCTCCACAAAAAGTGGTGAGCAGTAAAGGATAAAGAAAAGATTTATGAATAGGATTTCTTACCTTTGTGGTGGTCTGCAGAAGCCATGCTCTATTCCCTCGAAAGAAGGGAAACTCGCACATCTTCTTCATTTTGCTATTATTTCTTTCTTAAATGCAATAGTTGTACGCACTACTTTTCTTTTTTCACCTGTAGCAACTTTGCTGCTTGCACCGACCTTCTTCGGAGGCATAATTAGGGGCTAAAACACTCCGTTCACCGATATTAAAAGCGAAAGCGAAAAGAAGTGCCCGCGCACGTCATAACAGTTCTTCACGAGGGGTGGGGGCAATCTACACCCGTACGCCGCTCAGCATCGCACCCTAGCGTACCGGCGTTCGAACTCCGATTTTTTGAACGAAAAGCGAAGCAAGAATTTCTCAAAATTTTTGGTCGAGAACCGATTTGTTCGAAATGAGAGGCGTTCGAAAACCGAGGTTCCACTGTATATCATTTCACATGTTATTTTCACACTTAACCGCAAGAGGGCGCATTAGGCCTGTGTTGATCATTCCAACCCAGCAAAAAAATGATAATTATACTAGTTTCTGTTAACGAAATTTAATCGACATTCATTTTCAATTCAAGGAAAGTAGAGAGGTTATGAGAATCAGAACTTTCTACGGATCCGTTTTTCAATTTCAAATTGCTTTTATATCTCGTTTTTTTACGAGACGAGCAAACGCAGCGCCCGGCTGGATTAACCTAACATCTGTTGAGGCCGCGACGTCTGGCATGGATTAAAACGTGTCATAAACGCACGGGCGCACGCCATGTAATCTCATCAGGCAGATTATAATCCCTGTGATGCAAATATTGTGATAGGATGTGAAAAAAAAGGGAAAAATATTAAGAAGAAAAAAATGCCGTTTTATTTATTGAGAAATAAAAACTGTTTCATGAGCAGTTGAAGTCAGACCAACACTTTTTCTACACAGTTGTTTTCAAAAATGTAGGAACAAACCACAAAATGTTATACTCCAATGTGATTTAGTCACAGATTTTTTTTATACTTCATGACACATTTTGGCATTGCTCCGGAAACTACAGTAAATGCTACCATTTCCTCAGCTTGAATTTAAATGACTATTTGACATCGTCTATTGTTTGCCTTTTTAGATTTATTTATTATAGTAAAAATAGGAAAAGAAAGAAAAAAAATATGTATATATGTATAAATAATAAATAAATAAATTATTGGTAATGTTCTTATTTTACTAATTTAGAAATATAATAAAATAGGATACTACACATTTTGGGGGGTATTATTTTACATTTTTGTTATTTTTTTCACTTACCTAAAAATACTGATACAGTAAATAAAAATCAAAGAAAAATAAAATATTTTCCACTAATTTGTAAATATTGTAAAATGAAAAAAAAAATGTAATAGATTCTGCCGGGGGATTTTAAATGTAAAATGTAATTTAATTGTGATTTAAAATTGTTGTAAAAATAAGTAAAATAACTCTTATAATTGAGCAATCATTTAAAAGATTAACCCTTAAATGTGCAAACATAGTCAGCAATTGGGTAAAACAGTATTTATTTGCTTCGGGTCCCAAAGCTTGCAGTGATGCTAAAAGGAGAAGCAAATAACATTACCATGGAAACAAAGCTTTCAGTTTCAAGAAATATAAAGAAGGCCCACAAATCACTACCCTCGAAATTTCACTTTGTGATTCCCACCTCAAATTCATGTTGTATCCTGGACTTCTACTGTATCCCTTTTCCTAAACGGAACGAAAACTCCAGAATTTTGAATTTTCATCCCCGCCACAACTTGTTCCAGACGCACAGCAATATGTTCAACATATACCCGTCGCTAATTAGCCGCTAATTACCTCGCTAAGTATAAACAATGGCAGCAGATGGCCAAAAAGTTTCCCATTAGCGCTAATGTCTTTGAACAGCCCTGGTTACGGCACAAGGCCACCTCCGTATTCATTGTTACTGAAAAACAGTAATTAGTTAGAGTTACTAGTTACTACTCTGAAAGTAACTCTAGTTACAAATAATCTCACATTGAATCTGACACTCTAAAATTCTGTAAAAAAAAGTAAAATTGTGTCTGTTTGTATAGCCCTGAGTCACAATAAGTCTCAAAGGGCTATAGTGACAATACACATACATTATCAACAAGTTATATAGGTAGGAACAAAATACCCGGTTGTCAGCCTTCTTTACCAAAAATCTTGACAGATGTGACAGGATCTAAATAATGGCGTACCTAGGTCCAATTGCTGGTACGATGGCTCAAAAATGCATGCACTGTGCATAAAATAAATAGAAAAAATGTGTGCACCAAAGCAATGAACCCTTTATATTTCTTAGCCAGTGTAATCTTGAGAGCTTGCAAACAAACACACTTGAAAAGCTCAAATTCCAAATGGATTTCATTCTCCATTTCTGGGTAATGTCCAAAATGTTTGGTGTTTTTGTGCCATGGTGTATTGCCCAAATAATGATCATTTTAAAAAAAAATCAACACTCTTTATCCATTAATTATGTGCTTAAATTTGGCTCATTGATTCAGTTGTTCCTGTATAAGACACGCCTCCTTCCCCATGCACTACCAATCATTCGTTGCTGCTGACACACATCCAAATATGTCAGGCATGGGCAAACTACGGCCCGCGGGCCATATACGGCCCGTTGATCTTTTTAATCCGGCCCGCCAAACATTTCCCAGTTATTTCAAAAAATATACCAGCAAACTTTGTTCATTTACTTTCCCTTGTAATGCCCACATTTCCCCAATAGATGGCGCGCTTGAGTATTTGCCCCGTTTTCTTCGCGCTTAAGCCTTTCCCAGAAGAAGCACTCTCCTTCTCAGTTTCCGCAGTAAAGCTTTCTCCCTTCTAAAAACAAACATGAGTTTATCAAAGAAAAGAAAAGTCGACAGTGAGTGCCGAGTGTTTAAAACAGAATAGACAACAAAATATTATTTTAAACAAGTCCGATCAAAGGCAGTATGCTTGATATGTCAAGAAAGTGTCGCGTTTTTTAAGGAGTACAATATTAGCCGTCACTTTGCTACGAAGCATTCCAATTACTCCTCAAACCTAGAACAAGTCCAGTAGCTTTTCTTTCTTCTGTCTAACAGCATAGGAGCTACACTCAGGTATTGCTGAGGTTTGTATCGAGACTGTATCGCTATATAAAAAAATGTAATCAACATTTTTTTCTCTTCCTGGCCCTTTCAAAAAATGTTTAAGCCAATGCGGCCCGCGACTCAAAAAGTTTGCCCACCCCTGAAATATGTGCATATAAACTGACTCCCTGATTTAAATATTTTATTTTATAATTCTAAATATGGCTTGGATCTGAGTGCATACAATAAGGAGAATATCAGAACATCAGTAGGGAGAAATTACGCGTCCTCATACTCTGTACTTGAAACTGCACCACCATAACTGTAATCGGTTGTATTTTGTTGCTGGCATATTGAGGGTTATGTGTTACCTCGTCAAAGAACAGGAATTGTTTCCATGAATGATCTGGTTTTAAAAAGTAGCCCGAGTAACAACAACAGTTGAGTTACAAAGTTGTATTAATAACGTGCTACAGGACTCGTTAATGCGGAAAAAAAAATGCATTTCCGGAACACTTTACAAAGTACGACGTATGACGGTAAGTACTCTAGATGTTCTAGAAGAGTGGTTCTCAACTAATCTGACTTTGGGACCTACCATTAGAACCTCATGACAAGCTTCGACCCAAATAAGTAAAAAAAAAAAAACACTTCTCAAATGTATCCAATGAGATGATTTTGGAGTTTGAACCAAAGATAGTATCATAAATTCACCCTTCTTTTTTTCAAGAACAAAATGGCCGAACCAAAACGACTCCAAGTACTGTTTATACTTGCACCAATCCCCTAAAACTGCTTTAAAATAGCCACTTACCAAAATAAATTTCAAAATATCAATGAAGCATTTACCTAAACATTGATAATAATTTAATAATGTAGTTAATAGAGGTTAATATAGCGATAAAAAGCTAAAACTACAACATTTTTAAACCAACCGCTGTACTGCCCTGCAGGGCTTCAATGGCAGACACTTTGTAAAACCATTTTAAAATTTAGCAATCGTTTCCTTCTCCATCTCGATTATTGTCACTGTTTTCCTCTTTTCCCTCTTTTTCACTAATTTCTTGGGACTCAATATTACGGGGCGAAAAGGGAAAAAAACCTACAAAATCACAATAAAATGAAATGTGGTCCCTCTTAAATGCAGCAGGGCAATAGTGTCATCTACTGTTAAGGAGTGTAAACGAACCTGTGTTTTTTCTTCTCCTTAGAATTATTTTGCCAAGCCAAAGGCCTTTGACCAAGAAAAAACGAGTTCGCGACCAACTTTTGGGTCCCGACCAGTTAGGAATCACTTTTCTAGAAAGTTCCGCCGTGTTCTTTTTTGTGCCGGATCAACGCGGTGCGAAAGTGTAAAGGGGAAAAGTTGTAATTGGTCGGTGAGATGAGTGGAGGATACCGCCCACTCTCCGGACAGAGTTTGACTGCGGGCGCTCTCGGAGCGTAGCGCTAGCACGCCGCCCACGTCCGGGCAACCACTTGTTCACCTCGCTGTTTCCCACGCTGAACGACAACCTTTCCTTTTTTTCCCAGAAATGATTTTTCTCGGACTCAGATGCAATGTTCCCTCTAATTTTCCACGGGTCTGAGCGTTCACGCAAAGTCGGCGAGCAACGCTTGAAACAACAGTGAGCTACCATAATCCCAAGTGTGGCAAGATAATTAATTATCAAACATGTCCAAAACTTGACATCAAGTTACATTTTGCCGAGTTTCCGGCAATGCAAAATGATTTTTCTCTTTTGAATGAATTGACTATTGCAAAGGTTGTCGGCCTACATACGTCGTTTGTTCTTACAATTCTTTCACAAGATATCCATTTCTTTTTATTTCATGATATATTTTGTCGCATAATATTAACATTTTTGTGGGCTTATTTAGTCGGTTGTAAGATACAGAACTGTACTTAATCACATTTTTTTAGTGGAAATACAATGTTGTCAACAAGATTCACTTGACATACAGTAATTGGAAATTATTTGAATGCAACACAAACTTTTTATTCTTTTTTCTGTGTTTTTTTTTCTACTTTTTTTTAAATTCCTTTAAAAAATCTCATTGTGTTTATTTTTTCCGAGCTGTTACTTTTTTCTTTTTGTTCTCTATTTACTTTTTTCCTACATTTCTTTCTTATCTTTTTTTCTGTTTTTTTTTTATAAATGTGTCCTTCTTTTTTTTTTTTCTTCCTTTTGTTTCTTTTTTTCTCAGCTTTTCACTACTTTTTCATTTTGGTATTTTTTTCCTTTTTGTTCTATCCCCCCTTTCTTTAAGTCAATTTGTGCATAATTTTACTTAATATTTGGTCATGTTGGGATTAAAGAAGCGAAAACAACCTGAAGACCCGTTTAGGACCCGAAAGAGCCGGTTCCTTCTTAGTGAGCCGAGCCGAAGAAGCCGGTTCTCGACATACTCTACTAACTTTACTCAACTTCGTTCGACTTCAAAATACCGCATTTAGGACACAACGTCAGGGGAACCCGTGTATTTTTACCTTCATGCACTGTAACTTTGACTTAAGTCGCTTCCTAATAAGTAATTTTGAGCCCTCATTTTTGTGCACTGGCTAGATTTTCTTGTGCGCTGAGAAGGTGCGAGCAGTGCGCAATTGCGCACGCGTGCAGCTTAGAGGGATCACTGCTCAGATGTTTGTTTTCAGGTTTGGAATTTTGTTGTTCGACACATTAGCTTCCACTCTCAGGTGAATGGGAATAGAACAGCTGCTCAGGCTGCTAATGCTAATTGCTACACATTTCGCCAGCTAATTAGTCGGCACTTGATTGTTTATCTGTTTTATTGCAACATAACGTTAGCATGTTTTTCTAATTGCGCTCTGCACGGCGCAGAATAAGGAAAGAGTGTGCTGTAATGGAAATGTGGCTACGCTGTAATTGGGTCTGTCTTTTATTTTTTTCGTAGGGTCCCTAGCGACCAATGAACACGTTGCAAATTACCTCCACTAGTGTTTCTCCTCGTGGGATTTTCAGAGGAAAGTGTGGTAAATGGTTGCTGCTTGCCTTTCCCGATAAAAAAATAATTGAAAAAGGATTCCAAGGGTTGGTTAGATATGATTGAAAAAAATATATAAAGATTCAGTTTTATACAAATAACGTATATCCCTTACTTTCTATAAATGAGTATTCCAACTTGACAATATCCAATGGCCATAATTCCGACAATATTTATACAGTTATGTCAATGGTAAACGAAAGAAAGATGAATGTATAGGAGGAGAGGCGGGTAAACATGTTAGGTCAGGGGTGTCCAAAATTTTCATAAAGCGGGCCAGATTTGGTAAGCTGAAAATGTGTGAGGGCCAACTTGTCAGCCTGGCATTCTTTGGACAGTCTTTAATAAATTCACCCTCTGTGGGAAAGTGTGAAGTGCTTGCAGAGCACCTTGTAGCTCGCCTTTGTAGCATTGTCATTTGACTCGCAGGGTTTTGTGAAAAAGCGCTGCTGCGCCGTTAAACCAGCTTCCAGTTGCTTCACATTTTCACAGCGTTCATTTCCAATTCGCTTTGTGTAGGTAGCATGTTTTGTTAGGCAGTGCCTCTTCATATTATGTTCTTTGGAAACAGCCACAGTCTCTTAGCAAATTAGGCAGATGCTTTTGTTTCGGTTTTTGGTGGAAAAACACTCCTATTTTCACTGGTCCTAGAAGCTGCGGTCCTCACAGTCAACTTTCCTTTTTTTTTTAATTTACAGTAGCGATGTTGGAACTAGGGTGGGCTAACATTCTCACTGAAAGCCAAGGTTTCCAAAGGGTGATTTTTCTTTTATTTGTACAAATCTGTTTCGTACTGCAGTCAACATTACCAGCAGGCCACATATTATGATTTTTTTTATCACAGAGACCACGGGGCGGTAGAAATTTCATCATGGGCCATAACTGGCTCCCAGGCCGGACTTTGGACATGCCTGGGTTAGGTGAATGACCTGAAGTATTGTTAATTAGATGAATACATTGATGGATGGATCGATCATAGATAGAGGGATAGATATGTAAACGGATGGAAGGCTAGGTAGGTAGATAGATGCATTGATGAATAGATCAATAGACTGTTGGATGGGTCTATGAATTCATAAATGATGGATGGATCGATGGCTAGATGGATAACTGGATAGGTGAATGAATAGATAGAAGGATAGGTGGATGGATGGATAGTATGATAGACAAATGGATAGAAGGATGGATGGAAGAGGAGGTGGGTAGAAGAATAGAAGGATGGAATAATGGATATATGGATGAATTGATGGAAGAATAGGTGGGTAGATGGATAAAATGATGGATCACTGGATGGATTGGTTGATGGATGGATAGATTTGACGGATAGAATGCTGGATGGATGTAGTAGGATGATTGTGTCCCCCCCAAAAATTAATCCAGACCCGACCTGGGTCCGCAGGTATTAATTCCCTACGCAGCTCAAACTTGGCAAATTGTCTTAACTTGAAGGACCGTGTGCCTGAAGCAAATCCAAATTTTCATATTTTATTAGGGGTGCATGGCAAGTAAATTGGTGACTCTAAATTGTCTCTAGATATGAGTAAGCCTGTGAATGGTTGTAGGTTTTTGTGTGCCCTGCGACTGGGTGGCCACCAGTTCAGGATGTCCCCTGCCCACTGCCTTAAGGTGACTGGAATGGGCTCCAGGGAAAGGATGGCTTGAGGACAGATGGATTGATAAATTGATCTATATATGGGCAGACGGACAGATGGATGGATGGATCAGGGTTCCCGCGCATTCTTAAAAGTCTTAAAAGGCATTAAATTCATTATTTTAAAAATAAGGCCTTAGTTGGCATTACATTGTCTTAAATCCAATTTTCAAAAGTCTTGAAATCTTAAACCATCTATTGATGGATAGATAGAAGAGTTGGTAGATGGGTGGATAGATGTATCAATACATTGATACTCTGATGGATGGACGAATACATAGAAGCATGGATTTAGTATAAAAAGCTGACTGGATAAATGGATGATAGAAGGAGGTATTAATAAATGGCCGGCTGGCTGGCTTGATGAATAGAAGTATAGATAGAAGAGTGGATGGATGGATAGAAGCATAGGTAGATGGATGGATGGATCAATACATGGATATTCGGATGGAGGGATGAATACATGGATGCATGGATGAGGTATAAAAATCTGACTAAATGAATGGAGGATAGAAGGATGGCTGGATGGATGAATGGATAGAAGCATATGTAGATGAATGGATGGATGGATAGAAGCATAGGTAGATGGATGGATCAATACATGGATATTCTGATGGAGGGATGAATACATGGATGCATGGATGAGGTTTAAAAAGCTGACTAGATGAATGGAGGATAGGATCGTGGATTCGTAGATGTATAGGTGGCTGGATGGATGAATGGATAGAAGCATATGTAGATGAATGGATGGATGGATAGAAGCATAGGTAGATGGATGGATCAATACATGGATATTCTGATGGAGGGTTGGATGCATGGATGGAGTATAAAAATCTGCATGAATGAATGGAGGATAGAGGGATGGATGGATGGAAGGCTGGTTGCTGGCTGTCTGGATGGATGGATGGATGGATAGATGGATCAAAACATGGATATTCTGGTGGAACTATGAATACATGGATGCATGGATGGAGTATAACAAACTGACTGGATGAATGGAAGATAGGTGTGTGTAGGAATGGATGCAGTATTTGGAGAGCTGACTAGATGTTTAGATGAATAGTTAGATACATTAGATAGTCAGAGATAGTTGTCCAACCTTCATTACTTCTCACATGAATCGACAACATCTGAGTCTGTTATCAATGTTCCACTTTTTTCGTCCATTTTTTCACGTGATAAAAAAACGTAAATAAAGAGAAGATAACTTAACATTGAAAGCAACGGGACGGTCGGCGAGCTCACAAAGGAAACGGAAGAGCTTTGTTCCGGCTCGCATTTAAACCTTTGAATGACAAAGGCCAAGTAGCTCATGGGTTCTTTTCTTTGAAGGAGAATAGCAACCAAACCCAACCCCGCTTGGCAAAGGCCATTGTGCCCTTTCTCCTACAAAGACCGTTTTTTACCTATTTTTTTGGTTGGAGTGATTCATACGGTTTTCTTACTTTGATGGGTTTTGTTCGCAATGACTCTTTGGTGTTGAGTTCTTCCGAAGTAGACATTTTATCTGGTACCTTTTGCGAAAGACAAACTGCAAAAAATGTTTAGAAATACCAGTATATGAAAAGTGATACCTCAGTACTCGAAAGACTAGACAGATCTGTGTTAGACTTGTAAATGGTGCGCGTATATAGCACTTTCTAATTCAATGAAGACCTTTTGAAACGTTTTATAATGTGCTTCACACATACCTATTCACACACACTCACACACACCGATATCAGCGTCAGCGATGCAAGGCAACTACCTGGTTTTTGGGGAAATTAGGGATTCAGTGTCCTGTTCAAGGACACTTTGACATATAACACAGAGGAGCCTGGAAATCAAACCTGTGACCTCTTGATTCCAGGATGCTGCCCCATGACTAAATATTTGAGTTATTTTGGCTTTGATAATCAAACGAAAAATTAGTATTCCAACACACCATCTTTATTATGTCTAATCTTTATTTTGTGCTCATTTGACTATTTGTATTATGTTTAATCTTAATTTAGTGCACATATAAATAATGTTTATTTTTTATATTTAATTCACTTTTTTTATTAAATAAACTGATTTTTAAGGGTAATTTCAAATAAACTGAAAGGCAGGTCTTGTAAACATAACATTTTGAGGACATTTCTACAGCGTAAAAAGGCCAAATTTTTGGATATAGTTTGAAATAAATTGACTTTTTTTCCCGAAACATAATTTTAAAAGAATTACAGACGCTCCCCTACTTACGACCATTCGACTTACGAAAATGTGCGATTGTATTACGCACCTTTTTCCGAGTACAGGAAATTACTGTAGTACTTTTTTTCCGCCGCTACCGGCATGTGGCCCTGTGAGAGCTTACCCAGCATCCGCCCCAAAGAAGAAATCTGGCTTCCTCTTCCTAATTCGTGTGTAAATATTCTATACTGCATCTCCAGCGCACTAAGAAATTTAACATTTGTAATGTTTAATATATCGTGCATCCAACCATATTGGTTGGTGTAAAGTGTAAAGAAGAGGCGAGCTGTTTCATTTGAAAAAAAAGTGGAATAAGCAAGCTTTAAAATGGTTGGATCCCTTTTTTTCGGCCACTTTTTACCACGGAGGAGGAATTTGCCTAACTCTTGAAGCCCATCTTCCAAAAGTAAGTTGAACTTCACTTTATTTATCTTTATAGAGCCTATTGTTTCATGAAATGTTTATTTTTTGGTACAAAAACAATACAGGTTACTTATACAAGCCTTAAACATACTTATACAAACCTTAAAAATACAAAATATAGCACTGAAGCTACATTCGTAAGTAGGGCAGCGTCTGTAATGTGTTTCTTTGCATGACTGCATTTTTGTAAATAGTTTGTAAAAGATTTACTATATAATAGTAAATACATCTTTTTGCATGAAACTATCCAGTTTCATGCCTCAATTGATTTCTTGTTTTTTACTAAAAATAAACGTTTTAAAAGAACTTTATGTATGCGATGTTCAAATTTTGGTAGGTAGTTTCAAAAAGATGACTCATTTTCATTATATGTATATATATATTGTGTGTGTGTGTGAAGAAAATAAGTATTTGAACACCCTATTTTGCTATTACTCCCACTTAGAAATCATGGGGGGATCTGAAATTTTCATCATAGATGCATGTCCACTGTGAGAGTGATAAACTAAAAAGAAAAATCCAGAAATCACAATGCATGATTTTTTAACGATTTTTCTGAGTGATAAAGCGGCAAATAAATATTTGAACACTTGAGAAAATGAATGTTTATACGGTGTATGGTACAGTAGCCTTTGTTTGCTATTAAAGACGTCAAACGTTCCCTGTAGTTTTTCACCAGGTTGGCACACACTGCAGGAGGGATCTTGGCCCTCTCTTCCACACAGATCTTCTCCAGATCAGTCATGTTTATATATAATTATCATTATTATTAATGTGGCAGCAGACATGACGTGGGCAGAAACGGCTGCAAGGACCGAATGTGTCAATCCCAAGGTGAAAGAGTGGCAGAAGCTACGAGGGCAGACCTTGGCTAAAGCAACTCACGGATTTTGCAAGTCGCGGGCGTAGCATTATCATCTTTCCAACTGGAATTTAGGATGTGGCGGAACTAGCGTATGCTGCTACGTCCTTGTGTACCATCAATACACCTAGTAAGACGTTCGACTAGCTGTTGTGACTCGACGCTAGCTTCCTGTGTGGTGAGCAATTAGCGTATGATTAGCCCGCTCATTTGCATACAGGGCGTCACTGGAGCCAGAGGACACTACCGGGGGCTACGCTAGCACGTGAGGTCTCAGTCAATTAAAGCTCATTAACAAGAACAGCGGCAGGTACAAATGTTTGCCCTCTGGTGAGAATTCATCAAGAATTAATCTCTGAAAATAATGAGGCTATTTGTATGATTATTTTCCGACCCCGCCGGGGAAAAAAGGCGGCCCACCTGCGTCGCTAACCCACCGCGAGGATGCTAACGTTTTAAGCCGCGGCTAAAAAATGTATGCTGTGTCCGAGAGCGACGGGCCCCGGGAGGACGGTGGTTTAGGAGCTAGCGCAGCGGCGCGTTAAAAGTCAGCATGGGGAGGATGTTGCGTTTTGACGTTTTTGGGATGTTTGTCACGAAAGCTAGCACCGCACAAAAAAATCCTAAAAAAAAAGATTGTGATTTATTCAGTGGATCTTGGACCGTCTGCCTCTGCCATCTGTTTTATGTGTTTGCACTTATTTAGAAAAAAATACAAATACTGAAAATACTAAAAAAAAAAAAAATACTCAAATATACTAGAAATGATCAAATAAGATAAAAACGTGCAGAGGCAGTTTTGAGTACAGGTGAGTTTAAAAATAGAGAAAAAAGCAAATTGAGTCATGCATGAAATATAAGCAAAACTGTCAGCAGGCCACCATGAGTCAGAACACATCAACAACAAAGTGCGAACAAAATAAAAGTTTGATGTGACAAAACGGGTAGACAGAAAGTCTTATGAAAGGAAAGAAAGAAGAGTAATAAATTGAGGACAATTTGATAGATTGATGTATTTAACTTTTTTTTATTTTTATTTTTGTCTTGAAAAATATCTCAAGTTTAGCTAAATTATTTACACTTTGTTATGTTTTTCAAATAGTTGATTTTTAGCATTGTTTTTCCTTTTCTAACCAATAACTAATTCTGGTTATTTTATACATACATTTTATATTTATTTTATATATTATTTTATATGGAACTTATTTTCATTTTACATATATAATTGTTATATCTTTATTATTATTATTTTCTGATATTATAGTAAAATAAGGAAAACAAATCTGCATTTAATCTATGGATTAGCATAGCATGCTTACTTGCATGCAAGTAATAAGTTAACACACAGGAACAAAGTACAGACGCTGCCCTACTTACGAACGAGATAGGTTCCGGACGATCGTTCGTAAGTAGAATTTGTTGGCAAGTTGCTTCAGTGCTATATTTTGAGAGTTTAAGGTTTGTATAATTATGTTTAAGGCTTGAATAAGTAACCTGTATTGTTTTGTACTGAAAAAAAATATATTCCATAAAAGAATATGCTCTATAAAGATAAATAACATTACGTTTAACCTACTTTTTTAAGATGAGCTTCAAGAGTTAGGCGACTTCCTCCTCCGTGGTAAAAAGTGGCCGAAAACAAGCGATCCAACCATTTTCTCAACCACATCAAGCTTTCTTATTCCACTTTCATTTCAAATGAAATGGCTTGCCTCTTCTTTACACTTAACATCAACCATATTGAATTGAAGCACGAGATAATAAACAGTAAAAATGTCTTGGCGTTTTGGAGAAACAGTATAGAATGTTCCCACATGAACTAGGAAGAGGGAGCGGAGTTCTTCTTCAAGGTGGATGCTGGGTGACCTCTCACAATGCTACCGCACGCCAGTAGTGGCGGAAAGAAGCACTACAGTTCTGCCCTGTACTCGGAAAAAGGTGCACCCAATACAAAATCTAAATTACAGTGATATATATTTTTCGACATCCCCCAAAAAAGTAACAGTCTGTATATACCGTATTTCGTAAGTCTAATGGTCATAAGTAGTGGAGCGTCTTTATTACCTCTAGTGTTCTGGGATCACGCAATACAGGCATATTTTCCAAAAACAAAATGGCAGCGTTGAACCAGTTAATGATCTGGGCTACAATCACTATATATATTTTTTTCTTTTAGAAATAAATGAGTTAGCATAGTGGTACGGCCGCAACCCATTATCCCCAATCGCATGTTGCAACAAGTGCAGACTGGCACAGCACACATTTTTGATGCTGGTGGCTTCTTTTTGCTGTTACTGTATTTTCCCCTAAAATGAACTGGACTTGGCCGCAATCCATTATCCTCAATCCCGAGGCATTTTTGTTGGTAGGCGCGCCATTCTGGTCTGCCTGAAATGAAATTCATGGTTGTGGCTGTGATCCATTATCCTGGTCGACTATTGCTGAAAGAAATGGTCAGCAGAGCGTTTATTATTTTTTTTTTTTTTTTTTTTTTAATTCTCGGTTCAAGCTGAAGCGTGTCATTGTCGCCAGCCTTTAAGGAACTGCACTGTTTTGGCTGCAATCCATTTTCCCCAGTCGACAACAGAGGGTGGGCCGAGTGTATCACCAGCGGGGGCTGTTTTTTCCATTATTTCTGCCTAAGATTAAGAGTACCTGTGCGGCCGTGATCTATTATCCCTCGTTTGACTATTTCTGCGAGCGAAGTGCGGCAGATTTATTATTAAAACAGCAGTGGAGGGCTACTTCGCTGAGTTTTGTATATTGCGTGGGAGTTCTGGTCCTAACAAATGAGGGATTACAGTAAATCATTCAATAGTTCAGTCTTTTCTCCGTAATTGTCTTTTTTGTCTTTCTTTTCGTCTATAATTAAGTGTTAAAGCGCATTTAATTTCCCAAACGACACATAAAGGCAAAAAAAGAAGTTTAAAAAAAACCTTAGAGCTGTAGTGCAGCATACAAAGAAGCCATTTTTTTCTCTCTCTGCTGAATTCAGCCATTGTGGGACACAATGAAACCCTGCAGCGTCGGATCAACAACAAATCTTCCAATAAAATCGGCTACAATGGCAACTGCGGATTACAACGCAAACGTATGCAAGACAATAAGGGAATCACAAGGAAGTGTCATAAAAAGTCACACTTTCTTCTGATCAGTCTGAAAACAATGACCTTGAAAGACTCCAGAAAGTGACTTTCAGACCTTGTTTTCTCTTTTCAAAATAAATACAGAAATAAAATGGTCTTCACGGTTTGGATCAATGCTTGAAATCCTTGAAAATGCTTGAATTTCAAAGTTTTGTTTTCAAGAATTTAAATTGCTTGTAAATGCTTGTAGTTGTTGCCATGTTTCTTCAGGAGTCTGTTTAGAAATGACTTAGACAATGCTCTCTGTTGGCTTTGCATTTCTTCTTCCCTCGTGATTAACTGCAGTTGGCATTCGTTTGTTCAGCACAGTCCTATGAAATGCCCCCTAATGGTCGCGCCTAAGAAGACAGGTGTATGCTACACCTAAACAGGGCACTATGAAATGTGTATTAATGCAAGGATTACAAATCAATTATGGACATTTATTATGGGCCATGCGAAAAATAAGGTAGTATTGTATTGGGAGGAACTTCCTGTACCTGGAAATGCCAGTCATTTTCACCCAACACCTACGTGGAGAAGGATTTGCCTCCAAAACAACTTTACTTAAGATTTTTAAATCATATTTCGTGCAAGATTAAAAATTGCATTATGTGAATCGCAGATATATTTGTGGCTCTTGCAAATGCATGATTTATTTAAATGCTACTGAAGAAATTTGAAAATTGGCTTTGAAAGTGCTTAAAAAGTATATGATTTGGGCCATGAAAAAGATTTATGAACCCTGGTTCTTGTTTTACTCGTAGATTCTAAATAAAATACATATTTTGTATTATATTTTAAAATTATGTTCCTTATATTAGGTTTGTTTTAAAAAAAAAAATAATAATAATAATAATATTTATTTTGCAAAATAATCTCATTTAAAAAGATGATGTTGCTTTTTTATAATTTTTCTTAATGATTAAAATATAATAAAAAGTATTGTTCGCAAGATTAATATATATATATATATATATATATATATATATATATATATATATATATTGTATTTTTATACATTTTTTGCTCTATTTTAAATTCTATTTGAAATCTTCAAATTTCTAAATAATTTAAAGGGACAGTGTGTTTTATTAGACCACTCCATGTCACTTATGGTGTAGTGCGAAAATGAGTGCCAATAAAGTAACAATGAAGAATGCAAACCACCAAAAGTGACCAAAACACCATTTTAACTCTCATTTTTTCTTGCCCAACATTTTTGAGGTTTTTGGGGTACCCATAGCAGCAAAATAGGGGAGAAGTTTGTCAACTCCCTTTTCTTAAGGCTCATGTTATGTAAAATAAATGCTAATTACTCGGCCTACGAGTATTTAAAAAACGAATGTTTATATGATAGTGAATGTATTTTTGCTTATTATTTAAATCAATGTTGTTCTTTTTTATCATCGTTCGCCACTAGGGGGCACTAAATAATACACACTGTCCTTTTAATACAAATTTAACCCAAACAACAGTTTTGAGGTTTAATTGGCAAATAATACTGAACATTTTGAGTGGTTAACTTGTTTTTCTAGCTAAATTACAAATATAAACCATAAAAGTGTATATAACTAACTGAAAAAGGAACAAGGGATTTTTTGTCTTATTTTGTTAGAAGAAAAAAGGAACATAAGCTAAATTATCTGATAGTGGGGCAAGATTTATTCTTTTATTAACAGTATAACTATCACTAATAAACTAAAAAAAGGATTCCAGTCTTTGCATTTGTGCAAAAACAACCCAAGTATTTAAATAATATAAAAAAAGCAAAGAACTAACGAGCCCCGAAACAAAAGACTGCTTCGGCGCAATACCCTTGATTAGTTCTCCATCCTGGTCCATTTTGGACAAAAAAAAAAGAGATTTAAGTAGCAACGAGGTGATAATTAGCCCCCGGGTTGTTTCATCATCATGCCCAGCCAGACGCAACACAAATAGGCCGCCGCTATTGAAATCCCATCATCGGGATTTCATTAGGACCTTCAGACGTTGCCCGACCCGACTCGCCGTCTTTGATTTTGGGAAAAAAACAAACGAATGTGAAAGATAAAGTGATTTAAAGCTATATAAACACCCTTTTTAGCAAACTTCTGGAAACAAATAGGAACTGGCTGGCTGCAAAAGAAGTATTTAAAAAGTAATTGTGAAACTAAGAGCAAGTCAATAACTTGTTAGCATCTGCTAGCTTTAGCGCTGTCTCCAATTATTGTTATAGTTGGCCGGCTATTGCTACAAAATGAAAACCAAATGGTCAGTCTGAAAGTTTAAGTTATTTTAAACTAAAATAACACCTTTATCCTTTTTCTAGAAAACTTTAAAACAAAGGTAACATGGCTGGAAAGGAAGAATTTAAAACGTAATTGTGAACTTTAGCTCGTTAGCATCTGTTAAAGTTAGCTTTGTCCCCAAACATTGCTATCGTTGGCCAGCTTAAGCTTCAAAAGAAAAGTGAACTGGTCGGTCCAAAAGACAGCTTGATCTGTACTAAATGACAACCCTTAGCCTTTTTAGTAAACTTGTGGAAACAAGGCTAATGTTTCACAATGAAAATGAAATGCTCTCTTCAAAAAGTAAAGAGATTCAAAATTGAATAAACACCCATTTTAGATAACCTTTGGAAACAAATTGTAACTGGCTGGCTGCAAAAGAATATTTTTAAAAATGTGAAAATCAGCACAGGTCAAGAAATTGTAAGCACATGCTAGAGTTAGCGCTGTCCCCAAACATTGTTATCGTTGGCCAGCTAAAGCTACAAAATGAAAGCGAAACGGTAGGTCCAAAAGACAAAGTGATTCAAGCTAAATGAAAACCTTTAGCCTTGTTAGCAAACTTGCTTTGAAAAAGTTAACTTGGCTGAAAAAGAGGAATTTAAAAAGCAATTGTTCAAAACTAAGTGCACGTCAATAAGTTGTTAGCATCCACTTGCGTTAGCGCTCTTTCCACACATCGTTGTCGTTGTGCTACAGAATGGAAGCAAAATGGTCTGCCCAGAAAATTAAGTGATTTAAAACCAAACAAACGCCCTTGGCCTTTGTAGCAAACATCTGGAAACAAGGCTAATGTTTCACAATGAAAATGAACCGCTCCCACCAAAGAGTAAAGAGATTTAAAATTAGATAAACACCCCTTTTGGAGAACTTTTGAAAACAAATCGTAACTGGCTGGCTGCAAAGAGACAATTTCAAAAGTAATCGTAAAAATTAGCGCCGTTCAATAAATTGTTAGCATCTACTAGAATTAGCCCTCTTTCCAATTATCATAATCATTCACCGACTGATGCTACAAATTGAAAATTAAATGTTCAATCAGAAAGATAAAATGATTTTAAACTAAATAAACACTATTTTTGCTAACTTTTGGATACAAGTAGTAACTGCAAAAGCAAGGGTAAAAATTAACTATGATGTTGTATGTCCTTGCTAGTGTTAGCACAATCTCTAAACATCATTGAGCGGCTAATGCTACGAAATGAAAGCGAAATGGTCTGTCCGAAATAAAGTGATTTGAAACTACTATAAATACAACCCCATTAGCCTTTTTAGCAAACTTTTTTTGAAACGCGGCTAATGCTACTGCTTCAAAATGAAACCAAAATCCACAGTCTGAGAGATAAAGTGATTTGAAACTAAATAAACACTATTTTTGCTAACTTGTGGATACAAGTCGAAACTGGCTAGCTGCACAAGAAGAGTTTAAAAAGCACGTGTGAAAATTAAAGAAATAGCGTTCGTTGAGAGTGCCTGCTAGTGTTAGCACAGTCTCTAAACATCATTGTCCGGCTAATGCTACAAAATGAAAGTGAAATGGTCCGTCAGTAAGATAAAGTGAATTGAAACTACTGCAAATACAACCCTATTAGCCTTTTTAGCAAACGTTTTTTGAAACACGGTTATTGCTACAAAATCAAACCAAAATGTACGATCTGAGAGATAAAGTGTTTTGAAACTAAATAAACACCCTTTTTAGCAAACTTTTTAAAACAAATAGTAACTGTTGGCTGCAAAAGATGAATTGAAAAAGTAATTGTGAAGATTGACTCAGGTTGTGAGCATCTGCTAGTGCTAGCGCAGTCCCTAAACATCATTCTATAGCTAATGCTACAAAACTAAAATGAAACGGTCAGTCCGTAAGATACAGTGATTTAAAACTAAATAAACCTCCGTTAGCCTTTTTAGCAAACTTTTTGAAACGGGGCTAATGCTACAAAAGAGATCAAGTGATTTGAAACGAAATAAACACCCTTATTTAATCAAACGTTTTGAAACAAATAGTAACTGCTGGTTCCAAAAGATTAATTTTAAAAGTAATGGAGAAAATTAACATAGGTTGAGCGTTTGCTAGTGTTAGCGCTCTATCCAAATACCATTGTCATTTTCGGCTAATGCTGAAAACGAAAGTGAAACGGTCGGTCCGAAAGAGCGAGCTCGATCGAAGTCTACTGGGGTCCTGTTGGATTTTAAAGAGGAGACTCGATAAAAACACTTTCCCCGCCATTGATGAAGCATTTTTTCGCTTGGTCGGGGTCAAAATTGGACCACGGTGAAAATAGGATGCTCGTTTGATGCGGCGGCACCTTTGGTAGTTCCTAATCGTTATTTCTACTCGTATCATGGCTGTGAGTCCACCGTTAGTAGATCCATTATCCCCGATCGCATGTTGCTTCGATTTTTGACGGGCCTGACGGCTCATATTTTGCTATTTTGTCCACTAAAAAGTGAACGGAACTGATACGACCACGATCCATTATCCCTGATTGCAAATTGATGTGAGCTGGGACCGGTAAAACACACCTTTGTCGGGCTTGGCGGGTCTTTTCTGCCATTACTGTGTTCCCACCTACCATGCAATGCACGCGCGCGGTTGTGATCTATTATCCCCTATCCCGAAATGGTGTGAGTGGGAAATGAACAGCTTTTGCGTATAGAGCAAAAGCCCGTGGGGCTCATTATTTTCCAGCCACTGAAGAATGGTACCGTGACCTGCCAAGATTAACTCCTCTGATTTAGAAAGGATCCATTATCTTTAGTCGACAATTGCAGAGAGCAGGTACAGTGAGATCAAATTTCTCTCATGCACGATGGCTCTTTTTCTGTTTTTTCCCCCAAAAGGAATATCACCCGTGCAGCCGCAATCCGTTATCCCTGGTCGACTTTTGCTGAGAGTCGGTTCCGTCAGAGCAAATTTGGATTGCGTGGCGTTTTTTGTTTGTTTGTCTGCCTGAAATGAACAGAATTCAATCCATTATCCCTGGTTGACTAGTTCTATTGATCCCCATCAACTGTCAGGGATTGCAGTACTATTTTTTCAAATGACAGCAACAAAATGGAAAATAAATAAAGAAATGAAAATAAGCACTGCAAAAAATATTTGCCACAAGGGCATATAGATGGATTAAGTTTTTTTTTTGTTTGTTTATGTAAAATAAGTCAAATTATTCCTAAAATAAAACATCATACTTGTTTTCATTTTAGATCAAAATTGTTTTCCAACATATAATATTTTTTATCAAAATACGAAAAATTTAATGTATCGTTTTTGTTGGGATTATTTAATCAAATACACAAAAAATATCATATTTTACGAGAAAAAAAAAATGAAATTTATTATGTTGAATTCAATATATATTTTTTGGGACGTTACATTTGCCTAAAATAAAATAAATAGTATTATTTTATTAAATGTTAAATAACACTCAATGCGGTCGGACTTATATATTCATTTTAATTGTATTTTTAATTCTTAAGACTACGCTAAAAAACATAATGAAATAATAATACATATTCAAATTAAATAAAATTTGAATAACCCAGAATATATAAATAACATCAACACCAACCCCAAAAATATAAATACATAAAAACTCAAAAGTACAACATTCATACAGGTGCTTGAAATCCTTGAAAATGCTTGAATTTAACTTCCTGCAACTGAAAATGGAAGCTACACTTACTGCCATGATATAGGGAGAGATTTTCCTCAAACAAATATAATTGTGATTTACACGAGTGCTAAGAATCATATTTCTTGATGAATCTACTCACAAGAAAAAAAAATGCATATGTAAATCATAGATATATATGTGTGGCTCTGCAAAATACATGATTTACACCAGATTTTTTATTTTAACGGTACTGGAGAAATTAGAAAATTGGCTTTGATAGTCCTTAAAAGTGCTTGAATTTGAACATGACAAAGGTCTATCAGCGCTGAAATTAGTCAATAAAATAAGGGGCCCCAAAACAAAGCCCTGTGGGACGCCGTACACATTTTGACGATATAGAGCACCCGTAAACTCGACGAGCAAGTAGCTGTATGGATATTTTTGCTATCACAAAAAATACTCTTGTTTTGTTTGTCGGCTCCACCGTCGGCATCTTGCCGTTAAGCTTTTAAACTAAGCTAAGCGGCTAAAACAAAACGTGTTTGTTGGCTCACCTGCTGCACATACGGAACATTTTTTTCAGATTTTCTTTTTTTTCAGATTTTCTTTTTTGGTGCAGGTTGTCCCACGGCCGTCAAAACGGGCTTTTTTTTCCCTCGTCCGTCGTTTTCTCGCTTGACTGGCAGGCTGCATCGGGAATGACAGCCCACCCGCAAGATGGAGGGGATGCGCGAGCAAACCTTCCCAAAAATTGGACTCTCCTGACTCTCTCTCACTATTCTTTCCCATCATGTTTATTTCTCTCTTTTTATTCGGTTTATAAAAGGCACTATGTATTCCATCACGTCGGGTATATTGTCACGGCATTGCCGCCAATCTTAAAATGGCCGCTCGCCCGTCTTATAGCTGACTTATTTAAAGAGACCGCTGAGTGGACGGGGAGAGTACAAGAAATGGAATAAAAATAAATAAAATAAAATAAAATAAATCGCATTATTCTTATCTCCTGGGTTGGGATTGGGAGGAAAATAATGTGGGCTCCATTTTTTCTTCACCATCTACTTTGCTGTAGAGCAAATAAGCCCAGCACAAAATTGAATTTCGAGTAACTCAGAACTTTGGAAAGGATGGAACGACGGCGTCCCCTTTTGGACAGTTGCATAATGAAAGCTGATCACATGAAGTTGTGAATGTAATTAAAACATCCAAGGCTATGTATTGATAAAATAATGTTCTCACCGTATATAATTCTGTCGATTGGAGGGGGATTCTCAAGTACAGAACATTGCGCTAATTTCTTACTTCATTGGCTTTTTGACAAGTTTAGCAATTTCAATCACCCGATACTGTGAGTATCAGATATTTAAGACCATTTCTATAAAGACGTGTTTAGATATCTTAGAGCACGCCCAAAGAGGCATGATCTGGTAAAGCATCCCTGGTCCATATAAAAAGAGGAACTGACCGATAGTTCGCTCTCTTTCTTACTGGCTCTTGTCTACTGCCCCGTATGGCGGGTGCTTGATGTGGCCGTGCAGGCCTGCACTGTGGCCTTGAGTTCAGCTCGTGGGCCACATGTTGTGACCAACCGGAGCAGGAGACCAAATCTCTCCACAACAAGTAAGAGGACGGTTTCAAATTTAACACCATTTTTGTTGGTTCTTGGGAATGAGCTTTTTTTCGGGACAAAGGAATCTCCCCAAATCCACGAGCATTATAGCGGGAAACTTTCTTTTTGTGCTGGTAAATTTCAGCGGTCAAAATCCGCCATATTCTCTGGCGCCCCTCCCCATTTTTTTTCTATCATTGATTCTCAGTGTTAATAAATTGTGTGTGTGCTATCTAAATCGGCCTGGTTCATTGATTCCATTTACTTGGGATTAGTTTCTTTCTACCTTTATTTCTTTTTTATCTTTCTTTATTTCTTTCCCTTTTTTCTCTTCTGTTCTTTCTTTTCTTTCTTTTTTCTCATGTGTCTATCTTTTTTTTTTCACTTTCTCCTTTTCTTTCCTTCTTTCCCTTCCTTTTTCTCTTTCACTCTCTCACTATTTCCCTCGTTTTCTTTATTTCCTTTGTTTTTCTTTCTTTCCTTTTCTTATTTCTCATTTTCATTTCCTTTTTTCTCATTTTGACCTCTGGTTTTCTTTCTTTTCTTTTCTTCCATTTACCTTTATCTTTAATCTTTCCTTCTTTTTTCTCGATTTTTTTTCTTTTATTGTAGTATTTCCTTTTTTACTTTGTTCTTTTTTTATAATTATGTCCCCCTTTATTCCATTCTTGCTTTCTTTCTTTACTTTATTTTTTCTATCTTTTCTTTCTTTCCAATCTTTTTTTTTCACTTTTTCTTTTTTTGTGAAAGGCTAGTCAAAACCTGAGAAGAAAAATGTTGCCTTTAGGTCACTTTAAAGCTCTGTTGTATCTTCTAGCACTCCATTTTTGTTTTGTTCTACACAATAGAGTAACATCTAGTGGTCAAAACTTGCACACTGTCCCTTAAAAATGGCCTCCCGTCAAATATCCATCCAACCACGTATAAATCAAGCCACCCCGAGGTTGAACGTCTATATCGTCGAAGGTCGGCGTCGTCCGAATCGGCGACAGGTGAGCAAGGAGTGATTGACGGGCCAATCGGTCGTCTCTGTGCTCGACTAGCGTGCCCTGAATGGTCTCCCTGTTTACAATGGCGCCTGTCCACTCCCACAACGGATTTGACGGGGACGTCTCGTCTGCGTTTGTGTACCTATCAGTCACTCGGAGCTCGTTTCCGAATGCTAATGCTAAGGCTCCTTTGACTACTTTGGTAAATGGTCTGCATTTATAAAGTGCTTTTTGAGTCACTAAAGACGTCCCAAAGCGTTTTAAAATGTGCTTCATACTCATTCATTCACACACACACACTCATACGCCGTCAGCCATGCAAGGCTCCTACCCGCTTATCGTGGGCAACAGTAAATTAAATAAAGAACTACTGATAAAAACATGGTTTTGGGTGCAAATTTGGTCCCCGTTGCACCTTTATATAAAATACTATTACAGAAATATTACAAAACCCTACAAAAGAAAATATTAAATTAAGTTTTTTTAAAACAGGTACTTCATACTGTATCTTATTTTGTCTTTATTCTGAAAAGAAAAAAATACTATACAAATACAACAATGATACTACTAAAGTAATAATACAAGAGAAATACTCCGAAAATACTGTCACGACCGATACAAGCAGGGGACCCAAATGCGTAACATTTCACACAATGCTTTATTAAGGGGTTGGGGAAGTCAGGGCGAGAGGAAAAAGACAGTGATCTGGTGCTCGCTGGACAGGAGAAGCGGGAAGCCCTCGCAAATAAAGCGTGGTCATAGATCAAAAGCAAACTGGACAGCCGGGACGGGAGACGGAGCATGGTCGGAGATCGGAAGTAAGTCGAGTAGCCGGGACAAGGGAACGGAGCGTGGTCGGAGATCGGAAGCAAGTCGGGTAGCCAAACGAGCGAGAAGCCAGGTATTGATACAGGAAACGGAATCAGGCAGCATACGGGTAGCCGGGACAGGAGAACGGAGCTTGGATCGGGGATTGATACAGGAAACAGATTCAGGCAGGATACGGGTAGCCGCGACAGGAGAATGGAGCTTGGGTCGGGGGTCGATACAAGAAACAGGTCGGGATCAAAACGGGAGCCAGAGTCAAAAGTGCTCGCCTTGCATGCGCTGACGTTCGCAGACAGACTGAGTGAACAAGAATGACGTGCTAAAATAGGAGGAGGACTAATTAGGGAACGAGTGGCAGCTGGGGCTGAAAGGGTGAGCGCAGGTGAGGGCAGTTGACAAATCATGACAAATACAACTACAGCAATATTAAAGAAACTCAACAAAAATACTATTATGAAAATACTACAAAATATTACAGAAATGCAGCAAAAATACAACTGCAAATACTTAAAAAAGTTTTAAATAAATACTACTAATATACCACTACAGTAATACTATCATACATAATACTACTACAGAATTATTATGACAGAAATACTAAAAAAATATGACAGATATACTACAACAAAGGGCAGCATGGCGGGGCAGTGGTTAGCGCGTGTGCGGTACAGTTCTAAGGTCTCGGGAACCCCCTGTGTGGGTTCAAATCCAGCAACCGGACTTCCTGTGCGGAGTTTGTATGTTCTCCCCATGCTTGCGTGGGTTTCCTCCGGGCACTCCGGTTTCCTCCTACATTCCAAAGACATGCATTTCAGGTGGATTGGCCGGTCCAAATTGTCCCTAGGTGTGTATGAGCGAGCGAGTTGTCTGTCCCTGCCCTGCGATTGGCTGGCAACCAGTTCAGGGTGTCCCCTGCCCACTGCCCGATGATTGCTGGGATGGGCTCTAGCACCCCCGCGACCCTACTGAGGATAAGCGGTACAGCTAATGAGATGAGATGCTACAACAATTCTACATTGGTGTTTTTGAGATAACCAGAGATGTATTCGGTTATCTCGGTTAATGGGGACCACAACCAACCGTGGCAATAGATGATCTGACAAGTAGCGCCCCCAAGGGGTTAAACTTACCTCCAGAGGACATCGTTTCCGACTATGAGCATACAACTGTAACAGAATAACAAATATGGACCTTGCAAAAAATGAAGGTAGCATTTCCCAGTGGTTAATTGTAACGGGAAGAACTTCCTGCAACTGAAAATGTAAGCTACATGTTACTGTAACTTTTACCCCACACCTATATGAGAGAATTTTTTATCAAAAATATAATCAAATTGTGATTTACTCGAATTCTAAGAATCGTATACCTTGATTATTGTACACATGATTAAAAAATGTAAATCGTGGCTATATTTGTGGCTCTGCAAAGTACATAATTCACACTAGATATATTCTTTGAACGGTACTGGATAAATTAGAAAATTGGCTTTGAAAGTCCTTGAAAGTACGTGATCTTGACCATGAAAAGGTCTCCGAACCCTGAAACAAATTACTTAAATAAGGGGTCCTAAAACAAAGCCCTGTGGGACACCGTTCAATCTTGATAATATGTAGCTCAGATGGTGTGAAGCATGTGTGGCGGCAACCAGGTGAAGTTGTGTCCTGCCTAAATTCAAGCATGGTTAGTAATGTTATGGTTTGGTGCTGCATGAGTGTAGTTGGAATTGGGGAGTTTAAATTCATTAAAGGATACACAAACTCAAGTTTGGACCGTGAAAAATTGAAGCAGAGAACGATACCCTCCCTCCAGAAACTGGGTCGCATGGCAACGTTCCAGCCTGACAATGACCACTAGTACACGTCTAAGATTACCAAGGCTTTTCTAAAGGGGCTAAGGGTAAAGGTGATGGATTGGGGAAGCATGTTTCCAGGACATTCCAATGGCAATTCTTGAGGCTCTGGTCAAATCCATGGCCAAGAGGATTAAAGTAGTTCTGTAAAATCATGGTGGCCACACAAAATATTGAACTTGAGGAACTCTTACTTCAGGGTGTACTCACCTTTGATACTAATGGCTATATTTTAAGTTTTTTTTAGCAGGGTACTATATAGGCTTTACACAGACTAACTTGTTTCCAAGAAAACTTCTGTGAAATCAGCATTTTGTAAAATTATGTATTTCAAGCTGAACTTTCACTTCGGTGTTTTCTTTTTCTTTTTTTCTTTTGTGATACCAATACCTGAACAATGTGTTCCATCAACACAAGGGCACTTTGCTTGCAAAATTACGTCTTATTGCGAGAACACTCAACTTACGCTGGTGACGTGGCCCATTTCAGTCCTGAGGACGTGCATGAAACGTCATCCCTCTTTGCTCCGACGATGATATGGGGACTTTGTCATATTTTTTTTTTTAAAGAAAAAAAAACCTCTGTATTGACTGTCTGTACTTATCCATATATTTACTTTTCTCATGACACTGCCTCACTACGCCTTCTTGCCATATGAGCCACCTACACACTCTCAATTGGTGGATACAGGAAAAGATACTGAGAAGTGGGGCCTTCCTTGATGTGTGTACTAAGATCTGATCTAAGCCACTCCTGCCATCTAATGGTGATTTTTCATACTGAAACCATTCCCAGAGGCTTAATACTTATGAGCAATGTTCCCTCTAATTTTCCACGGGTCTGAGCGTTCACACAAAGTCGGTGAGCAGCGCTTGAAACAACAGTGAGCAACCATAATACCAAGTGTGGCAAGATAATTAATGATCAAACATGTCCAAAACTTGACATCAAGGTACTTTTTGCTGAGTTTCCGGCAATGCAAAATATTTTTTCTCTTTTGAATGAATTGACTCATGTACTATTGCAAAAGTTGTACGGCCTACAAATGTCGTTTGTTTCTTTCACAAGATATCCATTTCCTGATATATTTTGTCGCATAATATTAACATTTTTGGGGGCTTATTTAGTCGATTGTAAGATACAGAACTGTAGTTAATCATATTTTTTAATGGAAGTACAATGTTGGCAACAAGATTCACTTGATAGAATTGGAAATTATTTGAATGCAACACAAACTTTTTCTTCTTTTTTCTGTAGTTTTTTTCCTACTTTTTTTCAAATTCCTTTTAAAAAAAAAATCTCATTGTGTTTATTTTTTCCGAGCTGTTACTTTCTTTCTTTTTGTTCTCTATTTACTTTTTTCCTACATTTCTTTCTTTTCTTTTTTTTCTGGCTTTTTTCTAAAGTTTTCCTTCATTTTTCTCTTCCTTTTGTTTCTATTTTTTCTCAGCTTTTCACTACTTTTTCATTTTGGTATTTTTTTCTTTTTTGTTCTATTCCACCCTTTCTTTAAGTCATTTTGTGCATAATTTTACATAATGTTTGGTCATGTTGGGATTAAAGAAGCAAAAACAACCCGAAGAGCCGTTTAGGACCCAAAAAGCCGGTTCCTTTTAGTGAGCCGAGCCAAAGAAGCCGGTTCCCCGACAAACTCTACTAACTTTACTCAACTTCGTTCTCCTTCGACTCGACTTTAAAATACCGCATTTAGGACACAACGTCAGGGGAACCCGTGTACACTGCTTATGAGTTGCGCTTTTTTTTTTATTTTTTTTTTTAACAACAGCTACAACAAAACTAAGTTTTCATGTTTTGGCACTCAGGGACAAGGCTTCTGAAAGGTTATTTATATGATATGGCATTGAATGGGTTAAAAGAGGGAAGCGACATTTTTGCAGATTTTTTTGATATCGCGGCCGGTTCTGGGCCCCATTAACTGCGATAAGCGAGGGATTACAGTACTTGCAATTGACTTTGCACGAGGATCGATGATGTCATCAGTTTCCAGACTTCCCAGCGAGGGTCCGTCATACGTTGACACCTTCCTTCGCGTCCCAGGTCCTTTTTTTTTGCGTATGTTTGTTTTTTTTGTTTCTGTTATAAATATGTATTAGTCCAAGTGTCAGGCGGTGAATATGCATCCACTTATGAATATTTATGCTCGACTTATTGAGACGTGTCATGCACTCTTGAAGGGCAACATATGCCTCCACTTCCTTTGTTTATCTTTTCTTTTTTTTTTGTTGTCTGCAAATTGCATATATCAGAAAGCTGTTTGCAACTTAAGAATTTCCTGCTCACGGATTCAAACGAGGGAATTAAATCATTCGCCCCGCTAAAGGAAAAACAAAACTCAGCTCGAGTTTGTATTTCTAAATGTGCCTTGAAACTCTTTTTCTTTGTGACTAAATAATGGGGGGAAATGTATTTGTTTTAAATAGGATAAAAACAAATTAAAAATTGCAAAAAAATGTCATTAAAACCTTGAAGACTATATTGTTGCAGTCGTGTGAAAAAACACTCTTTTTCTCCTTAGCTTTTAAATAATCTTTAAGAGGCAAAGAATACATTATAGCTAAACAAAAAAACATTATTTTATCTTTAATTTAACGAATATTTTGGGCTTTTTAATTTTGGCCTGTAAAAATAAGGTTTATATTTAAATGATGTATTAAATAAATCGTCAATTACAGCATTTTATTAACTATTATACGTAATATTTGCTTTTTTTTTTTTGCTTTTTTATAACTTTTATTAGCTTTTAATTCGCTTATTTAGCCTTTATTAGCATTTTATTAGGTTTTTGATAGCTTCCATTAGCTTTCATTTGTATTGTTTGGTTTTTATTAACTTTCATTGGCTTTTATGTGTTTTTTTATAGCTTATATTTTTTATATTTTTTATTAGCTTTTATTAAGATTTTATTGGCTTTTATTTTCTTTTTATAGCTTTTATTAGCGTTTATGAGCTGTCATTTGCTTTTTCATTGGCGTTCATTTGATTTTTTAAAGCCTTTAGTAGCTTTATTAGATGTATTACCTTTCTATTATCATTTTATCCATTAGATTTTACTCGCATTTTTGCATTTATTAGCTTTTTATAGCTTTTATTAACTTTTTATTAACTTGTATTTGTTTTTTGTTTTTTTTTGCATTTATTAGTCCTTTTTAGCTTTTTGTTGGCCTTTATTTGCTTTTTATAGCTTTTAATAGCGTGTACAGACGACTTACGAACGCGATTGTTTGTAAGTTGAATTTGTTTGTAAGTTGCTTCAGTGCTATATTTCGTATGTTTAAGGTTTATACAAGTATGTTTAGCAAGTTATACAAGTATGCTTGTATAAGTAACCTGTATCATTTTGTACTGAAAAATAAATAAATAATAAATGAATATGCTCTATAAAGATAAATAAAGTTGAGTTTAACTTACTTTTGGAAGATGCGCTTCAAGAGGTCCTCCTTCGTGGTAAAAAGTGGCCGGAAAAAAGCAATCCAACCATTTTCTCAACAGCATCGAGCTTCCATATTCCACTTTTATTTCAAATGAAACAGCTCGCCTCCTTATGTCACGGTCGCCATGGCGACCAGTCTGCCGCGCCCCCGAACTCAAGCTGAAGCAGATCAGCTGATTGCTGGTCTGCTACTTAAGGCTGGGTTGTGGGTTTGGCGGGCGCTGGCTCATTACACATTCCCCGGTCTGCTATGCCTTGTCCTGTTTTAGTTTTTAAAACATTCTCCGTCTGTTATGCCCTGTCCTGTTGAGTTCGTGCCGGAGGAACTCTGTACCGTTCTGTTCTGATTGTAAGAATGTTTTTGTTTGTCTTGTCCCTGACTTTTGGACAACTTTTATTTTGTTAAATAAAACTTATGGATCGTCACGCAATTGAGTTCTCCCTTCCTGCCTCCTGCCTCCGTTCTGGTCCGATCACTCCTTTCACTCCACTCCATGCCGTGACACCTTACACTTTATACCAACCATATCGAATGGATGCACGGCATATTAAACAATAAAAACATCAAATTCCTTAGTGCACTGGAGGTACGGTATACAGTAGTATGTTTACACTCAAACTGAGACTGTCCTGTACTCGGAAAAAGGTGCACACTATACAAAATATAACTTACAGCAATGTCCGGATATTCTTTAACATCCCGAAAAAAATGTCTGTATGTACCGTTTTTCGTAAGTAGTGGGGCATATGTATTTGTCACGGTTGCCATGACGCCCAATTGGCCCCACCCGTGTGGCGCCAGCTGCGGCTCATGAACAGATTGGCTTTCTGTCTACTTTAAGCTCAGCGCTGTCACGCTTTCCGGGTCAGCCTGTCAATGAACTTCTTCCCCGCAAGATTTGGGTTTTGACTCGGTCCTGTTCCTTTTGGTATTTTCTGCCCGGTATTGTTCCCGTTTATTTTTTCCTGTTTAATTTCGGTTTCCAGTTTTGTTTCCGTCTAGTTTTTGTCCTGTTTGATATTTTCTCCAGTTTTTGTTCCCGTGATTTTTTTTCCTGTTTATTTTCTATATCCTGATTTGTTACCTATCTTGTCTGTCCCGTCCTGTCCGGTATCGACCCCATCTGTCCGGTATCAACTCAGGCAATTGGAATTGATCTCGTCGGTCTCTAGCTTCCTGTCTTTCCCCGCCAGACCATCTGCCCAACGTGCATGACTCCCCATTTCCCGTAAAATAAAGCCTTGTGTGAGAACATCACGCGATTGGGTCCGTATCCTGTTCCAGTTCATGACAGTATTACCTTTTTCGTATTTTTTTATAGCTTCCCTTAGATTTTACCTGCATTTTTGCTTTTATTAGCGTTGTATAGCTTATACAGTATACGTTTTTATCAACTTGTATTTGCTTATTTTTTGCATTTATTAGCCTTTATTAGCTTTTTATTAGGTTTTATTAGCTTTTTTTCTTTTATTAGCATTTATTAGCTTTATATTGGGTTTGTTTGTTTTTAATAGATTTGATAGCCTTTTATTACTATCTCTATTATCTATTTATCAGCTTTAAATGAGCAATTTTTTTACCTTTTTTGGTTTTTCTATTACCTTTTATCGGCCTTTATTTGTTTATTTTTATGTTTTACAACCTTTTTCATCTGATTTTAATTCTATTTGGAAAGTAACAAGCTTCTTTTACTTTTCTTCTTTTTTGTTTGTCATATTTTAACCCCTCTAGTTGTTGTTTTTTTGTTGTTAAAAACGAAGCAAGATTAATAAAAAATGAACAAGAAAATCTTTATTTTGTGGCGCGTCTCCATTGAGTCATGTGTCCTTCAATTTTTCTGTATGTGGCCCCCAGAGGAGGAGAAAAATATGTCGGACAGCTCGACACTGAACAGGAATAATGTAGACACAAACAAGTGTTCACAACATGATAAATAATTCAGTCAGGGGGAAAAAAACAGGGTGCGGAATGTATAACGTCTATTATGTACTGTCGACGGAATATCGTAATTATAATAAGACGGTAATAAATACACTATTAATTTTGACACATTTTAAATCGGAATTTTAAAAAAAAAAAAACATAAGTGATCACTCTCTAACTTACATATTTACATATATAAATATACATATAGACATATTTAATTTCATTTTTTTCGACTCTGGTTATAATGCCCCCTCCCCCAACGAGCCTGTCACGCTGAAACGCCGGGGCGAAATATAAGCACAATAGATCATCCTGACAGTTTAATTTGGCCGCTTGATTATCAGTCAATTTGATAATTATATCATGCAGCCATCCAATTAATGGCTTCTATATTTACAATCATCATCAAGTGAGCTCTCGGCGGTGGCGGCAGCGAAGGCGCCGTTCATCAACACTGAGAAATGAGCAACTCCAGGGGGGCTTGACAGGTCCTTGATTGAGATGTGAAGAGATTTAAAAAAAGAGAGGAAAAGAATAACCATAAATTTGGAGTTACATAAACCCGGTTTAATGTGAGGGTTATCTAATTCTAGTTTGATTTCAAAGAAGGGGGAGAGATAATGAATGTGTTGCTCCTACAATCAAGAATGCCCACAATCAAGCTTGAATTGGATATAAACTTGTTTTAATGTGAGGGTCATCTAACTCTAGGTTAGATGGAAAAAGAGAAATAATTGTGCCACTTCTATTATCTTGGACGCAACCATCAAGTTCAAGTTGGATAAACCTGCTTTGATGTTAGGGTTATCTAACCCTAGGTTTGATGGGGAAAAATGCTAAATAAGAAAACAATGTGTGTTGTTTTTATGATCTTGGACACCGAGCATCAAGTTGTTTTTTTTGTTTTTTTTTAATAAACTCAGTTAAATGTTAGAATTATCTTACTCTAGGTTTGATGGGAAAAATGAAAATTAAAATCTGTGTTCTTCTACGATTTAGACGACGACAATCAATATCGAGTTAGATAAACCTGTTGAAATGTGAGGGTCATCTAACTGTAGGTTAAATTAAAAAAAAAAAAGAAAGAATTGTGCCACTTCTATTATCTTAGCCGCAACCATCAAGTTCAAGTTGGATAAACCTGCTTTTATGTTTGGGTTATCTAACCCTAGGTTTGATGGGGAAAAAAATGCTAAATAGGAAAACAATGTGTGTTGCTTCTATGATCTTGGACGCCGAGCATTAAGTTTTATTTTGAATTAACTTAGTTCAATTTTAGGGTTATCTTACTCTATGTTTGATGGGAAAAAAGGATAAATAAATTGTGTGTTCTTCTACAATTTAGACGGCGACAATCAAGATCAAATTAGATAAACCTGTTTTAATGTGAGGGCCATCTAACTCTAGGTTAGATGAAAAAAATGAAAAAATTGTGCCACTTATATTATCTTGGACGCAACCATCAAGTTCAAGTTGGATAAACCTGCTTTGATGTTAGGTCTATCTAACCCTAGGTTTGATGGTGAAAAATGCTAAGTAGGAAAATAATGTGTGTTGCTTCTATGGACACCAGCGCGGTAGCCTAGATGGTAGGGCGCCCGCTCAGAGACTGAGAGGTCGCTGGTTCAAGCCTCGGCCGAGTCATACCTAAGTCTTACAACATTGGTACCCATTGGCCCTGCTCGGCATTAAGGGTTGGAATTGGGGGGTTTGGTCACCTAATGACTCTCAACACAGAAGTTGGGTCTAAAAAACCCGGCGCCGATCGAAGGCGACGAGTCACGTCGATAGCTTCGCGTGACAAAATGATTTCCGGTAAATATCATGTTGATGGTTGATACTGGCTGAATAATAATAAATACAAATAAACTCAGTTAAATGTTAGAGTTATCTTACTCTAGGTTTGATGGGAAAAAAGGAAAATTAAAATCTGTGTTCCTCTACGATTTAGACGACAACAATCAAGATCAAGTCAGATAAACCTGTTGAAATGTGAGGGTCATCTAACTCTAGGTTAGATGAAAAAAAGAAAGAATTGTGCCACTTCTGTTATCTTGGACGCAACCATCAATTTCAAGTTGGAGAAACCCGCTTTGGTGTTAGGGTTATCTAACCCTAGGTTTGATGGGGAAAACAAATGCTAAATAGGAAAACAATGTGTGTTGCTTCTATGATCTTGGACGCCGAGCATTAAGTTTTATTTTGAATAAACTTGGTTTAATGTTAGAGTCATCTTACTCTAGGTTAGATGAAAAAAAGAAAGAATTGTGCCTCTTCTATTGTCTTGGAAGAAACCATAAAGTTCAAGTTGATGAAAACCTGCTTTGATGTTAGGTTTATCAAACTCTAGGTTTGATGGGGGGATGGTAAAAAAAGGAAAATAATGTGTGTTGCTTCTATGATTTTGGATGCGGATCATCAAGTACAAGTTGGATAAACCTGCTTTGATGTTAAGGTTATCTAACTCTAGGTTTGATGGGGAAAGACTGGTAAAAAAGGAAAAAAAATGTTCTCCATTTTTCTTTCTATTGTGCTCTCTCTATTTCACTCCCTCCCTTTTTCTGGCTCTCTTACCTTCTACCTCTCTCTTATTCTGTCTCCCTTGTTCCCTCTCTTTCTTTTTATCTCTCTCTCTCTCTCTCTCTCTCTCTCATTCCCTTTCTTTCTTTCTCTTAAACGTACTAGACTGGTGAGATTTTGTTTTCTAGCATGTGCCCCCCGGCTAGAATGAGTTTGACACGCCTGCACTAAGCCATGGTCATCTTTTCATTGTGTCTTTAATGATGTCCTATTGAACACGCTAACAATTTTTCATTCCGATTGCAGATGACGTGCCCCCCTACTTCAAAACGGAGCCGGTGCGAAGCCAGCTCCATTTGGAGCGCAACCGTCTGGTTCTGACCTGCATGGCGGAGGGCAGCTGGCCTCTAGAGTTCAAGTGGATCCACAACGGAACCGAGCTCACACGGTTCTCTCTGGAATACAGGTGCGAATATTAATCCCTACAACTACCGTATTTTCCGCGCTATAAGGCGCACCCGATTAAAAGGCGCAACCCCGAAAAATGTCTCTTGTCGGAGATTTTTTTATACACACGGCGCATCTGACTATAAGGCAAACGGACTACAGTAACAGCTCCCGTGTCCATTAGTGTATAACTGTTGGGCTCTTTATACACCTACAGGATATATTAATGCAACTGCCAGAGTTATAGATGACATATGAAAGGACATTACCGCTTTTCTCATTATCACACATTTATACTCACAGGTCCGATGCACTGATTGGCTTAGAGCATTCTAAAAAGTTAAACCGGGGGAAGGCAACTTTATAGAGTTACAGGCATCATTGAGTTAAGACAATTTGACCAAGGGGCCAATCTTGGAGACATATCCAAATTGTTCTCGTTTATGAATAAATATAGAAGCAGACATTTAAACTGTATATGAATTTATATTTGGTTTTAAATTGATTCTTTTCATCAAATTGGTTTATAAACGCTCACAATTAATGCAAATAAATTATATAAAGTCCCTGTTTTAAGCACTAAATTTGATATTTAGTTTTTTAGTATTACTATAGTTGTATTTAAATAATATTCTGTGGTATTTCTTTAGGATTTTTGTTTTATTACTGTTGGTTTATTTGTTAAGTAGTTTTACGGTATTTGGGCAGTACTATTTTTGTAGTATATCCATAGTAGCGCTACTGTAGTATTTTTGCTGTGCTTCTGTCGTAATGTTTCTCTAGCAGTAGTTCAGGAGTATATAGCTCTTAATATTTCTCTTGTAGTATTTTATGTTATGGTATTACTGTAGTGTTATTGTTTAGTTGAGTATTTTAGAAATATTTCTATAGTTTTATTTTTGTAGTATTTCTGTTGTAATAATTCTGTAGTGGTGTTTTTTTATTATTTCTGTAGAGGTGTTTGAAGCCTTTATATAATAATATGTGTGTAGTATTGACACAATAAACAATATTTTGTTGTATTTTTTTAGTATTTTTTGTCGCGGAATGGAAGGGGGCTGTCACGAGGCGTGGTGGAGTGGAAGGGGTGATCGGACCAGAACGGAGGCAGGAGGCAGGAAGGGAGAACTCAATTGCGTGACGATCCATAAGTTTTATTTAACAAAATAAAAGTTGTCCAAAACTCAGGGACAAGACAAACAAAAACATTCTTACACTCAGAACAGAACGGTACAGAGTTCCTCCGGCACGAACTCAACAGGACAGGGCATAACAGACGGAAAATATTTAAAACTAAAACAGGACAAGGCATAGCAGACCGGGGAATGTGTAATGAGCCAGCGCCCGCCAAACCCACAACCCAGCCTTAAGTAGCAGACCAGCAATCAGCTGATCTGCTACAGCTTGAGTTCGGGGGCGTGGCAGACTGGTCGCCATGGCGACCGTGACAATTTTTGTCATATTACTGTAGTTGTAGTTTTGTAGTATTTAATTGGAATAAATATGTATTCATATATTTGTATTATAGTTTTACTGTAGTAGTAATTTGTAATATTTCCATATATTTGTTTTTCTTTTGAGAACTTAAAATTGTACATTTAGGTCCATGTTTATAAGCACTAAATCTTTAGTTTTGGAGTAATTGTGCAGTGTTTTTGTAGTATTTCTGGCATAGTATTTACCTTGTTTGAATTTGTTTTTAAAAACATGTTTTATTAGTAGAACTCTACTTATTATTTATAACTATCGTAATATTTTGACCATTTGTTTGGCGATTCGGATAGAAAATGCTGGTGGCCCAAATGTGGCACGCAGGACGTAGTTTGCCCACCATTGGGTTAAACAGCTTCTCCGCTTCTGCACCTGTTTTTCAAATACCTCTCAGTTTAATATATATACATACATAAAAGAGCTTGTATAGTATTTTGTTGAAAGACTTTCTGTTTTCTTTTTCTGTCTTTCGCAACGTCATTGACGCACTGGTGAATAAGTGGCGAGACTAAATAACCAATCAGAATGGACTATGCAAATCTTGCACCAGGAGTTAAAAAGAGTAGTAATGAGATAAACTGTAACGCTTTTGTAAGTCATCTGTACCACTTTTAGAAGTGTAAGAGTGTCAGGGCCCTCACCGCCATAGCCCGGGTTCGAATCCGGTTGCATAGAATGTACTATCGATTTGTGGCAGCAATGCATATTGACTCATAGATAGATAGATAGATAGATAGATAGATACTTTATTCATCCCCTAAGGGAAATTCACATTTCCAGCAGCATCCCTGAGCTGAGAACAATACAATAATAAAGCCAAAAGAAAACAATATACAAATACCCAGTGTGACGTGCAAATGCCCACTTTAGCATGTTATATAGATTAACTAAATAGTGCTACACAGAACACATAATGCAGTAAGATCCAATGTAGGTGGTGTGGTTTAATGTGGGCCTTTACTCTGCCGGGTGGAGTTAAAGAGCCTCATGGCATGAGGAAGAAAAGAACTCTTCAGTCTGTCCGTAGTACAAGACAGTGACAGCAGTCTGTCACTGAAACTGCTCTTCTGTCCGGAGATAATGCTGTGAAGCGGATGCGATGGATTGTCCATGATTGACCTCAGCTTTTTCAGTGCCTGTCTCTCAGCTGCTGTTGTTAGGCTGTCCAGCTCTTTGCCCACAACAGAGCTCGCTTTCCTAGCCAGTTTATTGAGACGAGAGATAAATTGTTGTCAAGGTATGCGAGTAAACCGAAAAACCTTGTGTTTCTACTGTATGCATTTCTAATCTTATCCAGAATCGTTTGCTGTATATAAGGAAAACCAGGTAATTAGGCACACTTTCAAATTTCTGACCAATTTGGGTTTTTTAGGTGTGCCTTATAGTCTAGGAAATCCGGTAATTGCCCAGCCTGAGAATAAAGCAATCTGGCGCCATCTTCTGTTTTAGTCCGCGTTAGCTTTAATTTGGCGTGAAATTGCGACATCTGCAGAATATTTGTGACGAATGTGAAGTGAATCGGCGTGTGATGAGATCAGTCCCGGCGATTCGTGACAAATCTATCGCCGGTCGGAGTTTGATTCGTTCGGTCTGACTTAATAAAACGGTTACGACTCAATCACGAGAACGGTCAAATGTCACTTGCATCGTCACGCTTGTTCTCTTTTGATTGGCTTATGAAAAAAAACAAAAACAAATGAAAGAGGCAGTGTGAATTATCTACCACCCCCTGGTGGTCAAAAAATGAATGAAACTTTATTCGAACATTAAAATAAAAACAGGTCAAAACCAATGAGTCAACAACAAAATAACGTCATTGATTCCAAAGAAAACAATATTGATTTGAATCATAAACAAAGAGACATAAACATTTATATAAATTTGCATTATTGAAAATACTCGTTGGTGGGGAAATGTGTATTCATTTGTGGATCACCTAAAGGGAGCTGACATATTTGTTGGGCATCTTGCTGCTAGGGGTACCCCTCAAAGAAACAATAACCTGTCCTGTCTTCTTCTTCTTTTTTCTTCTTTTCTTTCTTTTTTGACCCTTTTCTGGTCATTTCCTTCTGTTTTCTGTGATGCTGCCTTTTTCTTCTTAGTTTTACTTTTCCTGTCTTTTTTTCCGTTTCTCATCTTTTATCTCAGCCCTGACTTTTTCCTTCCACCCTTGTTTTTCCATTTTCATCTTTTTTCGTTTTCTATATTGTTATTTCTTCTTTTTCTGTTTTCCATTTTCCTTCCTTTTTCTCTTCTGCTTCTTTCTACATTCCCATTTCTCCTTTTTTCTTTTGTGTTTTTCCTTGTTTTTCACTTCACTTTTTTTTCCTTTCTTTCTCATTTTATTTTTCCTTTCTCTTTCCTTTTTATTTACAAAAGGCTGGGCAAATATCTAAAAAGGAAAAACATTGCCTTACGGTCACATTGAGTCTTTTCCTTGTGCTTTTTAGCACTCATTTTTGGTTTCACAACACGATACAGAGACATCTAGTGGTTAAATATTACACACTGTCCCATTAATAGAATGTATATCTGTGATTTTTCTTGGCTGGTGCTTATTTTGAAATAAAGACATTTTCTAAAAAAAAAAAAAAGAAAAAGCAACTAACAAAATCAATGAATTCTCAACGAGTTATGATTTCTATGACTACGTAGATAGGGTAAAACTCGGAATTCACACCAAATACTTTGTTTAGTATTGTTTTTGTTTGTGAATAAAAACAAAAAACAAAAAACAAAATAGATAACATAATACAACAGTTGCGTTTGACAAAATATGAAAAATAGCTCGACTTTCCGTCAAAATCTTTGAGAAGCTTGTTTCTCAATGATTACATTTCAGAATAGAGAAAAGCAACGTTGACCATTTCTGAATAAGTGACATTCTTTTTTGAATGGGAATCGAATTCATATTCAAACACTTTTGATATACTTTTGTGTTTGCAACAACCCGAAAATTGTAACCTTGTACAAAGGTTGTGTAGGAAAAATGTTTTTATAAAAATCTGCTTTTTGGTAGCCAAGAAAATCATATAAAAAGAGAATGTAGACCAGGGGTCTCAAGAACAGGCAGCCCGCGGGACAACTCAATCAGACAACGCTGGGGGAAGCGCAAGAGAAAAACGAGCTGCAGGTTAAAATATGTCCACTTGGTGTTGCCAAAGCCAGGTGCCTCTCACATACGCTGTACTTGTATTTCTTTCTCTCTCTGTCTCTCTTTCACTATTCCTCCCTATCTCTCTCTCACTCTCTCTTTCTCTCTTTTTCTCTTTCTTTCACTCTCTGTCTCTCGTTTTCTTTCCTTTGTTCCGCTGTGTCTCTTTCTCTTCATATCTTTTTTACTTTCTTTTGCTCTTTCGTCCTTTTTTCCTTTTCTCTCTCTTTTCTCTCACTCTCTCTCTCTCTCTCTCTCTCTATTGCTTTCCCCTTCTCTCCTTTTCTCCTTCTCTTTTCTCACCTTCTCTCTTTCTATCTCTCTTTGGATTTATTTATTTATCTCTCTTTCTTTCCCCCTCTCTCACTATTTCTCTTTTTATCTCTTTTGTTTCTCACATTCTCTCTCTCTCTCTCTCTCTCTCGCTCTCTCGCTCTCTCCCTTTCTGTCTTTCTCTTATTTCTTTCTCTCTCTTTTTATTTCCTTTAATCCACAAGTCCGGCCCCCGAAAGAATGTTTGTTCTGTTGTGTGGCCCCCGAGTTTGACACCCCTGATGTAGACTTATCTTTGGTATTTTCTGTGGGGGCTTATTTTTAAATGAAAACAATTTAGAAAAGAGAAAAATAACATCAGTTGTTGATTCACGTGACTTGAGGGAAATCCCCAGAAACGGATTCAAGTCAAGTCAAGTCACATTTATTTGAATAGCCCTTAATCACAAAATGCCTCAAAAGACTGCAAAAGATTACAATTACACCATCGCCTGATCTTAAACCAACAGGTGAGCAAGGAAAAACTCAAAACCTCAGCATGAGGAAAAAAGAAACCTTGAACATGGAATTTACGTCAAAAACCCTTTGTAATTTTAATTCTTTGAGCTAAAAAACAAAAGAAAACATAAAAACACAAAAAATGCATGTAAAATTGGAATCATTTATACAAAATAAAACATACTTATCCTTATCCTTGTCCATAGCCTTGTCATGGATTGATTACTGTAATTCCTTCCTCTATGGCTTACCTCAAAGGTCCCTCCATAAACTTCAGCTGGACCATAACTCTGGTGCACGCGTTATTACCCACAAACCCCCTTGCCATCACATCACCCCTGTCCTTCAGCAACCCCACTGGCTCCCAATCAACCATAGAATGAATTACAAAAGCCTTCTCTACACCTACATTACCATTCATAAACCTTGCCCCTCTCTACCTCTTTCAAATTGCCACGGTATCCCGCCCCCTCGGATTATCTTCCTCCATCCCACTATTCCCTTTGCCTGCCTCAGCTCCATGGGGAGCAGAGCTTTCAGCCGCTCTGCCCCCCAGCTCTGGAACTCATTGCCGCCTGACCTCCGAAATTCTGCGACCCTGTCCACCTTCAAATCCGGACTCATAACTCACCTCTTTAACTCATGTGTTCTATTTGCTCTTTATTATTTGCTTGTTATACTCTTTGTTGTTGTGTCCTACTATATGTACAGCGACCTTGGGTGTCCTGAAGGTGCTTCGAAAAACAATGTATTATTATTATTAGTAGTAGTAGTATTATTGCAACATACAGTATGTAACAATTTTGGTAAATAATAAATAGAGACAACTTGAAAAGCGCTATCTAAATGCAGACCATTTACCACAAAAAAAAAAAAACCTCAAACTGGAGCGTAAGTCACACAATGACGCTAGTTTTCGGCATCAAAGAAGCTAGTTAATGTCAAAGATGAAGACGCATATTTGATGGGTTAAATAAGCTATTTCTTTGGAGGCGAGACCTTCCTACTAATAGAATAAAATTACTAGTTTTCGGACTGGATTAAGAGGCTAATATTTAAAGAGGAAGACGCATATTTTCAGTATAGTGAATGTGTTTAGTTTTAGGCGAAGAATGAAGGTACTGGTTTACAACAAAGAACAAATGAGTTTTTTTTTCACTATGGGGACATGTATTTTAATTTTCCGCGTAGAAGAAGCTAGGTGTTGATGTATATGATAAAGCTAGTTTTCACCAAAATGGTTATGCTAATTTCCACCCTAAATGATGATGGGAATTTCCAGCAAAGAAGACGCTAGTGTCTGGAAAAGAAAGAAAATGACAATTGTTTTCCCTATAGAATACAAAGAAGCTATGTTTTATCATAGAAGAAGACAACGCTAGTTTAGGGTATAGAACACCAACACAGTAGTTTTCAGCGCCAAAGAAGACACTGCTAGGAGGCAATGCTAGTTTCCGAAGTAGAAAAAGACAACGCTATTATTGGACCTAGCAGAAGACAACACTAGTTTTCAACGTAGAATCACTCAATGTTAATATTTGTCCTAGAAATAGACAAGGCTAGTTTTTGGCATAGAACAAGACAACGCCAGTTTTCAGCGTAAAAGAAGAAAAGGCCAGTTTGTGGCATAGAAGAAGACAACATTATTTTTCTCCATGGAAGAAGACTTCCCCAGTTTTTAGTGTGGAAGAAAACAATGGCAGTTTTTGTCGTAGTAAAAGACAACGCTAGATTTCGGCTTGGAAGAAAATAATGTTAGTTTTTGACCTAGAAGAACACATCACAACACACTTTCAGTGTAGAAAAAGACAACACTATTTTTCGGCTTGAAAGATTATAACACTAGTTTTCGTTGTAGAAGAAGACAATACTAGTTTTCAGCGTAGAAAATGACAACCCTTGTTTGTGACATAGAAGAAGACTAAGGTAGTTTTTCTGCAGAAAAAAAGACTGTGCTAGTTTGTGGCATAGAAGAACACTACACTAATTTTTGGCACAGAAAAAGAAGTTTTTGGGCTAGAACAAGACGATGCTAGTTTTTCGACATAAAAGAAGACATTAGTCTTCGGCAAAGTGAAAGACAATGCTAGTTCATGGCGCGGAAAATGACAATGCTAGTTTTCAGCATTGAAAAGACAACACTTGTTTGCGGCGTAGAAACGACTGCTAGTTTGCGGCGTGGAAGAAGACTGAACTAGAATTCAACGCAGAAGAAGACTTTGCTATGCTTTGGCCTAAAAGAACTCAACACTTCTTTTAATTGTAGAAGAAAACATTGCTAGTCTCAGCATAGAACAAGACAATGCTAGTTTTCAGTGTAAAAGAAGACATTAGTTTTCGGCGTAGTGGAAGAAAATGCTAGTTTATGGAGAAGAATACAATGTTAGTTAACAGCGTAGAAGATGAATTTTCTGCATGGAATAAGACAACGCTAGTTTGTTTTACCTAGAAGAACACAAAACTATTTGTCATCATAGAAGAAAACAATGCTAGTTTTCAGCATAGAAAAAGACGACACTTGTTTGCGGCATGGAAAAAGACTACACTAGTTTTTGGCGCAGAAGAAGACGGCGCTAGCTTTTGGCCTAGAAAAACACAATGCTAGTTTTCGGCATGAAAAATAGACATTCGTCTCTGGCGTAGTGGAAGACAATTCTAGTTTATGGCGTAGAAGAAGACATAACTAGTTTTCTCCATTGAAGTAGACAATGCTAGTTTTCGGCGTACAAAAAGCTACCTGTTAGCGTAAAAGGCAATTGTAATTTTTTGCGAAGAAGAAGCATACTCATAATCGGCTATGTAGCATTGAGGTGCCATCTAGCGCTATCGATTAGCCAACTGACTCGGACGCAAGGTCACGTCAGTATTTGAAGCAGCTGCTCTCGGCGCCAACGGACGCTAAAAAAAAAATGTCTTTTTTTCCATTCCCCCACTCCCCCCCGACTTTAAAAGTCTCTTTTGCATGAATTTGGAACCGAGCAGTTTGAAATATGGATCAAAGGAAATGCTGTCAGCAAGGATGGCGCTTGCAAAAAAAAAAAATCATAAAAAGAAGTTCTATCAGGCAACTTTCATCTGCTGCATAATGAGTGCGCTAGCAACAATGTCGAGTGATGGATAGCACTCGTTTCCTGTTGCGATGCTTGACTACTGATTTGAGCGCTAGCTAGCTAGCGACTAGTTTAGGCCAGGACTGCTGGAGTGCCCCCTACCACAAAAAAAATGAATGAATAAATTGTTACTCTGTTTAAAAGTCATTTTTCAGGGTTCGTACCCCTTTTTCATGGTCAAATTCAAGCAGTTTTGAAGGAATTGTTATTCAATTTCACCAGTAGCATTAAAAGAAGGAATCCACTATGTTGTAAATATTGGTGTTCTCTCTTTCATCCTTATAGTCTTTTTTGTTTATTGTTTCCCTCTCTGAAATATTTATTACAGGTATACTTTGGAATACCATGTCCAAAATTGTTGCATACAGTGTTTCACAACGTTGATATCAAAGTCAATAAGGACAATTCAATTCAAAATAATTGGATTTTGAAGATTGCAAAATATTTGGGCGATGTGCCTGTAAATGCTTGAAATGGTTGCCATTTTCCACAACAAGCCTGCCTGCTAAAAGAATCAGGTCGACAATGCTTTCTGGTGGCTTTGCTTTTTTTCTATCCTTATTTTCTGCAGCTGGCACTAGTTTGTATGGCAGTGTACTATGAATAGGGTTCGTAGGGGTACTTGAAATCCTTGGAAATGCTTGAATTTTAATGTCGTATTTTTAAGGTGACACAAATTGTTGAATTTTGGGTGAAGTTCTTGAAAATGATTGAAATGTTTGCCATTGTTATGGTCTTAGCAGTCTGACTGTGGACCACGCAATAAATTGAAAATTAAAAGAAAGTGTGAAAAAATGACGCTGACATGCCTGCTCTGGTGGTTTGTCATGAAGGTGGTGTCATGTCAAGTGTCACCGCCCCCCACAGGTGGCACCCAAGAGGACAGCTCTATTCAGAAAACTAGCTCTTTTGGCTCGGCTCACTTTATATATATTTATTTATATATATTACTGTACATATATAAATATTTAATAATAATAAAACAGTATGAACCAATGCATTTAGTATGTTTAATATTTGTATATGTTTTGCAAGGGATCCCTGATAAACACATGAAATATAAATTAAGATATTGACAGACATACAAATAAATTGTAAAATACGAAGCAATGCTAGCTTTTTACACACTGAACAGATTTAAAGATGAACGACACAAGTAGAAAACAATAAAATATAAATTAAAAATATTACTCTTCAGTTCTATAAATAAATAATAACATTTAAAATAAATAACGATTTACAATTATATTTTAACTAATTCAGACACAGATCCTTTGAAAAACACACGAAAAAAAATATAAATTGAAATGGATAAAACAATTGAAAGCACAATCAGTATCAATAAAATTAGTCCAAATTTGGCTCATTTTCTTCTTTTTATACATACAGTACTTTTTTTTTGGCTTTCGTATTGAACTCAAATATTACTCAACCCCTTTATAGCCCTGTCCGTGTTTGCATTGTTGAAGCAGAATGGCAGAATTCATGTCAGTTTATACCAACCCTTTGACATGGATAGGAAATACTCAAAATTGCTCAAAGTGTGTGCTGGCAGCAAGATAGCGACTTTATTAAAGTCTTCATATTCAACCAAAAAACCTTCTTTTGATCGGCGCTGTATTTCTTCCTTTGAATGGACAGAAAAAATATAAAAATTGGCCTTGAAAGTGCCTGAAAAGTGCTTAAATTTAGCCATAAAAAGGTGTATGAACCCTGTATGCAGCGTCACCGCCCTCTAGAGGACAGGTGCATGCTACATCTAAACAGAACACTATGAAATGTGTATTAGTGCAAGGATTATGTATCAATTATGGATTATTATTATGGGCCATGCAAAAGAATAAGATAGTGTTTCCCAGTGCTAAATTGTCATAGGAAGAACTTACTGCAACTGAAAATGTAAGATTTGACCTGACATCTAGACTGGGAGAGATTTGTCTCAAAAACAAATATATTCTCGATAACACATAAGAACATGAACAACACAGAATATGTACATAACATCAAACCCCCCACCCCCCCCCCAAAAAAAAACCTTAACAAAAATAAACTACAGCATTCGTACAGGTGCTTGAAATCCTTTAAAATGCTTGAATTTAAACTTTGTTCTTTCAAGGCTTGAAAAGTGCTTGAGTTTTTGGTGAACTGAATCAAGGATTATGTATAAATTGTGGACCTTTATTAAGAGTCAAGCAAACATTTTAAGGTAGCATTTCCCAGTGGTAAATTACAATGGGAAGAACTTCCTGCAACTGAAAATGGAAGCATCATTTTTACTTGAAACTTATATTGAGATTTGTCTCAAAAATGAATACATTCTGGATTTACTCTACATTTAAAAATAATATTTCTCGATAAATCGCAGATATCTGTGGCTCTTGTCAGAACCAGAACAGATGGTAGACCCAAATGCGTAACGTTTCACACAAACCTTATTGCGGAAGCTGAGAAGTCAGGTATGGGAAAGCAAACGCCAGGAATCCGGCGATCGCTGGCCAGGAGGAGCAGGGAGCTCACGGGATCGGAGCGTGGTCGGAAGGCAGGAACGATTTGAGTTGCCGGGACGGGCGTTCGCGGCGTGGTCGATGGGCAGAAACGAGTTGAGTAGCCGGGACGGGCGATTGGAGTGTGGTGGATGGGCAGAAACGAATTGAGTAGCTGGGGCGAGCGATCGGAGCGTGGTCGATAGGCAGAAAAAGGTCAGGGAGCCAGAGACGATCGCGAAGCCAGGGGCAGACGAGCAGGATACAGGTAAGGATGGGACAGACGGGAGCCAGAATCAAATAGTGCTTGCCTTGCAAGTGCGGAGGTTCGCTGACGGACTGACAAGGGGTCAATAGAGTACTGAGTTTAGATAAGAGGGGAACCAATCAAGCAACGAGCAACAGCTGGCGCCAAACGAGTGGGCACAGGTAAGGGCAATGGGTAATCGTGACAGGCTCTACAAAACACATGATTCACACCAGATATTTTCTTTTAATGGTACTAGAAAAATGGGAATGTTCACACTGAAAGTCCTTAAAAAGTACTCACATTTGGCCATTGAAAAGGTGTGCGAACCTTGAAAAGACTATTTTTTGAAAGGTGCTTCAAAAATGAGATCATATGAATCTGCCTTCACTTGCATAAACCAACAGAGGCAACATGCTCATCTTACTGCCTGGTACTCTGTGCCACATGCTGCTTCACCATTACAGCTTTTTTTCTCCCGCCGCTGTGTGAATCCTCCCTCGGTACACTCTGACCACTTCTCCTCACTCTGGCGTGTCACTCCGCTCTTATCAGTCTCTGGAGATCGCAGAGACATCATCAACCCGCCCGGGCTGCCATCTTTCTTTCTTTTCATTTTTTTTTCCTTTTTTTTCACACGCCGTACAATCGGCACAGTATGTTTGTGCTCCTGGAAAGCAAACACACACAAGAAGCCGGGCGAGATAAAACCGTGTCGGCTGCCTGATACCAATCTTCCCGTTACCGTTAAATACGCTTTATCTGCAAAAGTCGCCACCTCCAAAGAAACGCACGCATTGTTAGGCCAGATTGACAGCCGCGCTGCTAGCAATAGCTCGTCTCAAGGGGAGGGGGGAATTAGCGTTACGTTAAGTCATGTTTATTAGTATAGCCCTTTATCACAAGGAGTCTCCAAAGGGCTGCACAGACCACAGATTATTACAAACTACGTACTATAATTACACCAATCCCTGATCTAAAACCTACAGGGGGGCAAGGAAAAACTCAAAAACCTCAACAAGAGGTAAAGAAACCTTGAGAAGGGACTGCACATGAGGCAATCCCCCTTCCAGGATGACCAGGCTGCAATCGATGTTGTAATAACAAATAATACACAGATATTGTCAACATTAAATATAGGTTATTCATATGCAAAAGAAACGAAGTGTGTTTTAAGCCTAGATTTAAAAAGTTCCACTGATATTGCAGATAGAATCTCATGGGGCAGACCATTCCACAGCACCGGGGCCCAAATGGAGAACGCTCTTGAACCTGCAGATCTCTTCTTTGCTCTTGGGATCACTAGCAGACCAGCATTTTCAGAGCAAAGGCTCTGGACCGGAACATAGGGGGAAACTAAATCAAGTCCATGCATGATTTTTGTATACTACCAACAGAACCTCGAAATCTTAGGCTAACAGGGAGGCAATAATACAGGTTAGCTAAAATCGGGGTAACAAATAATAATGTATAATATAATACAAAATAAAAGCAATCCATCGCTGTGTCTCGATTTACTTTGGCGGTTTCACTACTTTGTGGATTTCCGTCTTGCATTGTGTTCTGCGTTCTGATTGGCCGAACCAGGAGTGGGCTACTATTTGGAGTTGAAGCAACAAACAACTATTGATTCGGTATTAATAAAAACAATATTAAGATAATAAACATTTTTAAAAGTACAAAAAGAGAAATACAAATTGAAAAAAGAAATACAAACTTAAAAAAACAACTACTTTTAAAATTAGTTTTGATTCTTGTTCAAATAAAGAATATAGATAAATACAAATAAAGAAAATAAATAAACAACATTTCCTTTCTCATAAAAATGTAAAATTGAATTGAAAAATACATACAAAATCGAAATTAGAACAAAAATACAAAATACAAAACAATATGAAATGCATGCATTCTAAAAATGTATTTTAATCGTTTTTCGAATAAAGTATATAAAGAAATTAAGCATGTTTAATTCGTATTCGAAACAATAAAAATCTAAAATTAAAAAAAAGAATACTATTTAAAAAATGCAAAGACTAAATTAAATACATTTATATTGACTTTTAATAATATTTTAAATCCTATTAAATATTCATAAAAATATCAAAAACTACAAATAAATGAAATAAACGTTTCATTATAGATTAAATATTGAATAAATAAAAAATAAAAAATAAACATAAAAAATACAAAAATAGAAGAAATTAATACATTTTGAAATAATAATTCTTTATAAATGAATTATTAAAATCAAACCTACTGCCTTCTTAGACTGGGAAACATTGTAATTAAATATCATCATGACGAAAAAGAGACTTGATTTTAGACTCGATAGAACCAGGTCCTTAGTAGCGCCGGCTGATTCGAAGCGATTTTGGTGTTTTTGATGGACTAAATCGTCTCACAACAAATACTAAAACGAAAAATCGGGCTACGAAAAAACTCGAAAGAGAATAAGAGACTCAGAAGTTTAACCTTGCTAAAGCCGAGCATGACTTCACAAGCTCTCGTTGGCTTCTCCCTTAATGAATACAATTAACCTTTGGTGAGCAGCGGCAGGTGGCGAGATCGGCGGGAGAGAATAGGGAGAAGGGAAGTGAAGATGGGGAGGTGATGGGTCCGGTCAGCGGGAGATAACGGCGCAAGACAGAGATTGATCGATGTTGCCGCACTCCATCACATTTTCTGCTAATTAGTCGTCACTCTCGAACCACAAGTGATGAAAAGATGACGAAGATAACAACAGAAGGAGACGAGTCAGGGGATGATTTTAGCCGCTACGCGTGGTTAGCTAACAAGGTGGAGCGGCATGTACCCTAATCACGGAAAGCTAGTTTGTTTTTTGTGTTTTTTTAAACAATTTTTCATCCTGTGTTCGAAAGAGTTGAAGTGTGTGGTTAGCGGTTGCTAATCATGGTAAGCTAGTTTTGAACAAACTATTTTCGATCCTGTGTTTTGTACCAGTTTTAAAAGAGTTTATGTGTTTATCAGGGGATGAATTTAGCGGTTACACAAGGTTAGCTAATGAGGTAAAGCAGCGTGTCTCTCATCACCAAAGCATGTTTACAACAAACAATTGTTGATCCTGTTTTTAGTACCAGTTCAAAAGAGTCGATGTGGTCATAAAAAATGAGAGGTTTCGGGGGATTAATTAAGCCGCTACACAAGATTAGCTAATGAGGTGAAGCAGTGTGTTGCTCTCCACGGAAAACTCATTTTAAACAAACAATTTTTGATTCTGTATTGTGTACCAGTTTAAAGGAGTTGATGTGTTTATCAAAAATGAAATGATTCGGGGGAGGAATTTAGCCGCTATGTGTGGTTAGCTAACGAGGTGAAGCAACGTGTTGCTAATCATCAAAGCTTGTTTTGGACAAACAATGTTTGATAGTTGAATTTGTACCAGTTTAAAAGAGTTTATGTGTTTATGAAAAAAAAATGAGACAGTTCGGAAATGAATTATAGGCTACACAAGGTAAGCTAACGAGGTAGAGCAGTGTGTGGCGAATCACGGAAAACAATTATTGATCCTGTATTGTGTACCAGTTTAAAAGAGTTGATGTCGTCATCAAAATTGAGACTGTTCGGGGGATGAATTTAGCTGCTATGTGTGGTTAGCTAACAAGGTGACGAAAGTGTTGCTAATCACAAAAGCTAGTTTTGGAAAAACGATTTTTGATCCTGTATTTTGGACCAGTTTAAAAAATGAGACGATTCAGAGATGAATTTAGCCGCTAAACAAGGTTAGCTAACGTGTGTGGCGCATCACGAAAACGAGTTTTGGACACACGATTTTTAATTTATTATGTGCCAGTTTAATAGATGTTTCGGGGGATAATTTTAGCTGCTGTGTGTGGTTAGCTAACAAGGTGAAGCAATTTGTTGCTCATCATGAAAGCTTCTTTTGGACAAACAATGTTTGATAGTTGAATTTGTACCAGTTTAAAAGAGTTTGTGTTTTTTTTAAAAATGGATACAGTTCAGGGATGAATTTAGCCGCCATACAAGGTTAGCATACGAGGTGAAGCAGTGTGTGGCAAAAGGTAGTTTTGAAAAACAATCTTTAATCCTGTATTTTAGACCACTTTAAAAGAGTTGATGGGTTCATCAAAAATGAGAGGATTCGTGAGATGAATTTAGCCGCTACAAAAGATTAGCGGTGAAGCACTATGTTGCTAATCACAGGAAGCTAATTTTGAACAAACAATCGTTGACCCTGTATGTTGTACCAGTTTAAAAGAGTGAGTGTGTTTAGCAAAATGAGACAATTAAGGGATGAATTTAGCTCCTACACAAGGGAAGCTGACGAGGTTAGGCAGCGTGTTGCTAATCACGAAAGCTAGTTTTGAACAAACGATGTTGTATCCTGTATTTTAGACAAGTATATGAAATGAAATGATCTGAAGTCAAGACTTCCCGAAGCGCTTTACAGTGTGCTTCACATTTCCCAATAGCGGCCGTGCAGCCATGTAAGGCGCTAACCTGCTTATTGGGGGCATTAGGGGTTCAGTGTCTTACCCAAGGACACTTCGACATGTAACACGGATGAGCCGGGTTTCGAACTGCGATCTCTTGATCCCAGGACTTCCTGAGCCACTGCCGCCCACTATTTTTATAAAAAATTAGATGATTCCCAGATGAACTTAGCTGCTATGCGTGGTTAGCTAACAAGGTGAAGAAAGTGTTGCTAATCACGAAAGCTAGTTTTGAACAAACAATTTTTGATCCTGTATTTTGGACCAGTTAAAACAAGTTGAAGTTTTTATCAAATATGAGAATAGTCTGAGATGAATTTAGCGGCTTCACAAGGTTAGCTAACGAGGTGAAGCAGCGAGTCATTAATCGTCGAATGCTAGTTTTGTGTAAAGAATTACTTTTTCAAACAGGGCCAGGTGGGTTTAGATTTTTTGTGCCTTAATAAATGGAATCAAGAGTTCAAAACTGCATTTTGCGTTTCCTTGGTTTGTCTTTGTTATGTATTAAAATTGGTTTGATCTGTGAAACCTTTGCGAGTGCTAAATATGCAAAAAACAAAGTATTCATGAAGGGGGCAACTACTTTTAACGACACAGTAGTCGCACTTCCGATGCCCCGTTTGATAGCGTTTCTCATAAATTCAATTTGTCGTCCGTGTAATCCGTCGCTTGACTTTTAATTACTCCCTGGAAAACAAAGCAACTGCGGCGCTATCTTCATCACCCAGAAGTCTCGGTGTCACCATCACGCCGCTCCGAGGTGAGGAAACCAGCGAGAACTTTTTCACCTCCGACAACAACGTTGTTATTTGCTTCCCACCACAAAACGCGATGCGCTAGGCTAACTCCCAATTAAAAGCTAATTCGGCCGCAGACTGTCGGTGTGACCTCCGCTCCGCCGTTCTTTTTACCCGAACCTTTCGTTCTCCATTAACAATTTACGAGGTTTTGACGCCCGCCTCCCTCCAATTAGCTAGCATAAATGAGAGAAATTCTGGAACCATCGGCGTCGAGTTCGACATCATTGATTAACGGGTGTTAATAAGCGCGTTTGGTGTCAAGGTCATTCTCTTTAGTCTTCTTTGAGGGTGTGTTTGCATAAATGACCAGGGTTGGGTAGGGTTACTTTAACTGGATTAATTTCAATTACTTTTGGATTACTCCAATACCAAATATGCTAATAAAAGACAAAAGAAACTTAATATGAATAAAATGATGACTCACAACACGTGGTAAGCTTTCTCTCCTGGCTTTGATCTCTTTGATCTCCGGCAAAACTAACATAAAATGCGACAGAAACAAAATGAAAATAAATCCAAACAGCTTGCCAACATCATTTTTGCTGTTCCATGTATTCCGTTACTCCCCAAGCCTGCAAAAAATTTAGTAATTTTATTCATATTTCCAGCTCGGTGGCCTTGGGGGTATGGCGCCCGCCCCGAGACTGGGAGGTTGTGGTTCAAGCCTCGGCCGAGTCATACCTAAGACTTAAACATTGGTACCTGTTGCCTCCCTTGGAATTGGGGGGGGTTTGGCCACCTAATGACTCCCAAAACCTCAGTTGGGTTGAGCGAGGGGGCTGGGAATCCCCTCCTCTCAAGAAATGACTCTAGCCACCTCCCACTAGGGGGATATGGCTGTGGTATTCATAATATAATATAATATATATATATATATATATATATATATATATATATATATATATATATATATATATATATATATATATATAGTGTCTTTTGTCTTTTATTAGCATATTTGGTAGTGGAGTAATCCAAAAGTAATTGAAAGTAATCCAGTTAAAGTAACCCTACCCAACCCTGTAAATTCTAAATATTAATCAGGGTTCGTATGGGTTTTTGAAATCCTTCAATGTTGGGTTTTCAAAGGTTCTAAAGTGCTTGAATGGTGGGGGAAGTTGCTTTTAAATGCTTGAATTTGTTGTCATGTATCTGAAGTCCGCTTAAAAATGACCCTGACACTTATCTCTGGCAGCTTCGCTTTGCATCGCATTTCCTCTTCCCTTGTAATTAATGGCAGCCAGCAGCAATTTGTATGGTATTGTCCTATGAAGCGCCATCTCCCCTATACGGCAGGACAGGGCACTATAAATTGTGTATTAGTACTGCCACAAGCCAGAAACGGAGACAGGACCCAATAGCATTGGTTTTACTCAGTTTTATTAATAAAGAGAGAGCAGAGCTTGCTTCCACGATCCGATGATCATCAGACACGGGTACCAGATGGCAGAAACGCAGAAGTGGCACTTCCGTGTTGAGCGAGGATAGTCGTAGGCAGTGGGAATACTGGTCGATAGCCGGGACGGGAGATCAAGGGCGGTAACGAGTCCAGAAAAGAGGTGGACAACAGGTATCAGGCAGGAAACAGGGCAAAATAGGTTGATGGTCGGGCCAGAGAACAGGGCAGAAACGGGTCCAGAAACAGGTCGGCAACAGGTATCAGGCAGGAGAAAACAGGGCAGAAAAATGTCGGAAGGCAGAAAGCTTGCCTAGCTGGGAGCATAGGTTCGCAGACAGTCTGACAGCTTCCTCTTGGAAGCCGGGGGTTTAAAAAGAGCTCATAAACCAATCAGCGCTCAGGGCTGTTGGCGCCAACAGGCCATTCGCAGGTGCCCTAAATCAGCAATCATGACAAGTACGTATCAATTATGGACATTAATTGTGGGCCATGCAAGGAATTACGGTAGCGTTTTCTAGTGGAAGAACATGCTAATTCTGCACAGGAAGCCTGATAGCTGGATTTGAACCCATGGCCTCAGAACTGGTGGAGGAAACCCACTCAGGCACAGGGAGATTATGGAAACTCTGCACAGGAGGGCTGGATTAATCCCATAATTTTAGAACTGTGCCAACCTTAGCTTTTACCTTTTTTTTAGTAAACAACACTTTCCAAAATAACTTCTGTGAAAAGGATGCATTTCAACCCACATTTCCAGTGACGTTATCACCATGGCGATCGAGTTCCTGCAAAGTCGCACGAAACGTCATCCCTCGCTGGCCGACAATGACGACGGGACTTTGTAATCTTGATTAAAAAGGATACAGATTTTAAACGTTAACTGTTTGTACTTAAATATTTGCTTATTTCACCACACTGCTTCACTGCGCCTACTTGCCATTTGGGACCTCTACACACTATCCTTCATACAGGAAGAAAGTGGGGGCTTCGTAGATGTGTGGACAAACATCAGATCATAGCCACTCCTGCCATCTTATGGTGATTTTTCATTCTAAAAATCATTCTCAGAGGCTTGATACTTACAGATGAGCTGCACCTATAAATGTTTTTAAAAAAAACACACGTTATTATTCTCTGGCACTGAACAAGTTAGAATTAGAATTGGATTTCTTGTAAATATTGCAAGGGCCAACGACACCATTGATGAACGGACGTGAACAGGCGCAAAAAGGGTGGCGCGGGCGCCGTGTTCGGTCTCAAGGTCAAGGTATGAGAGTGTGTTTGCATAAACGACGCTTTCAAGCATAAGCTTGTTGTGCACGAGTACATGTTTGTGTTTCAGAAGGATACGGTGGGGTTCACTGCGCAGCCCCCCAGGAGAATCATTAGCATTGCGGTAAACAGCAGCAGCTAAGCTCTGTTGTCCTGTGCGACCTTGCCCATCTATTAGATGCTCTTAAGTGTGTTTTCTTGTGCGTCTGTTGTGTGTTTGTGTGCGTTAACATATAGATGACTCACACCGGTGTCATGTTTAGATGGGGTTCAAATTAGATCAACTTCGCAAAAGGGCTTTGTAAACTCCATGCCATTCGAGCTAGTGTGCTAATGCGCAAAATGTAATTGAGTTTTTGAATCACTGACTAAGATTTTTTGTTCCATAGTTATAACTAGCTTGCTAAAGTGCTACGATGATATATCAATATTGAATGGATTCATGACAAACTAAAACCAGGATATGATGTGACTAGTGCAATAACTAAATTATTATGATAATAATAATAACTCATGTGCGGTCCCTTCTCAAGGTTTCTTCACTATCCTCACGTTGAGGTTTTTGAGTTTTCCCTTTCCCTGTCATGATGACTGATTTGGATCACCTGTGCCGCTGCGGGCTATCCCTGTCATTTTTAAGCCCAGTTCTTTCACTCTCCTGTTCTCAGTCCGTCAGCGAACCTCTGTTTCTACAAGGCAAGCATTTTGTCTCAGATTCCCGTCGGTCCCGCTTTTTGCACTCATTTTTCCACCCGTCTGTTCCTGATCCCCCCGTTTTGTCTCCGGCTTCGACCTGTTTTTGACCCTGACCACGTTTGCTCTCCCGTCCTGGCTTACGACCCGGTTTTGATCCCGACCACGCTTTTGCTCTCCTGTCCCGGCTATCGACCTGTTTTTTCCGTCCTTGACACCACTCCGGAAGATCCACTTCCGTATTCGGATCACAATCCGATTGTGGTTTGCTTCCCGCGTCCAGCGAACACCGGATCGCGGGCACTGCCCTTCCTTTTCCTATCAATAAACTTGTGCTTAACGCTACGGATTTGGGTCCTGATTCCGTTCTGGTCGTGACATGCCCTCATGTAGGTTTTAGATCATGGGATTGTGTAATACGGGTCTGTGGTCTGTGCAGCCCTTTGAGACTCCTTGTGATTAAGGGCGTCACAAATAAACATGACTTGACTTAAAACAGTTCAGCATAAATGCATTAACTACTTTGTAAAACATAGTAAATAAAAATTCTACTTCATTTGCATGGATTCAACATAATATTTTTTTTTTCTTTCGGGAAAAAAATTGTAGAAAAGATTACGTATTTAGTATTAGTGTTGTTTACCACTCGTCATTTATAATAATGTTTATTTCTAATTGTTTTTTAAGTAAAGTGTGAAAGAAATCCGACAAACACACATGGAAATGGCAAGATTAATAACCATTTTTTTCAAAATAAAAGAGACAAAAATTTTAGGGTGGTAGGTTGATAGTTTTACTAATTTTAAGTATTGTTTATTACCAGATTTTACCTGTATATATATATATATATATATATATATATATATATATATATATATATATATATATATATATATATATATATATATATATATATATATAGTAAAATAGGAAAAAGGATTTACTCAATAATCTGAATTGAAAAAATAAAAGCTAAAATACAAATCATATTGTTCGTTGAATGGTCGATATTTTAATTATCTATTTTATTTTATTTTTTACAAAAAATATATATTATAATAAGAACAGAAATAGTAAAAATGCCAGTATGGTATGGTTTTTATGTTTTTTATTTTTTTTTTGTATGTTTTGGTTTTGTTTTCTCCCTGTGACATGTTAAATTGTCTTGGTTTTTGTCTAGCTTTGCTAATAACCTAGCATGAACTTATCAGTAATTTGTGGCATATTAAAAAAAATATTCATGTCTACCTAAATTGTCATGATTACTGAGGTGAATCACCTGTGCCTGCTCCTTTGGTGCGAACTGCCTCGGACTCTGATTGGCTCCCTGTCCCTATTTAAACCTACTCCTATCTGTCCCCTGTTGTCAGTCCCTCAACAAACCTATACCCAGCAAGACGTGGGTTCTGACTCGGTCCTGTTTTCCTGTTGGTATTTCCTGTCCGGTATTGTTCCCGATTATTTTGTCCTGTTAAATATCGGTTTCCAGTTTCGGGTCTGTCTATTTTTGTCCTGTTTATTATTCTCTTCAGTTTTCGTTCCTGTCTAGTTTGTCCTGTTTATTTTGTTATCCTGTTTCATTATCATTCCTGTCGACCCCATCCGTCCGATATCGTCGGTGTCTGGCTTCCTGTCTTTCCACGCCAGACCGCTGCCTAAAGTGCATGACTCCTCATTTCTCGTAAAATAAAAAGCTTGTGTGTGCACGCCAAGCATTTGGGTCCTGATCCTTTTTCCGGTTCTTGACATAAATATGCATTTTCTGACTACCGCGACTTATACTCCAGAGCGATCTATTCCTTTGTGAATTGATATTATTAAATCTGGTAAGAAATTGGGCTTCATTTTTGAGTTGAGTTTTGATTGATTTTGGGTGTGTTAGCTCCAAAAAACATGATTTTTATTTTAGCTTAATGTTTTTCTTCGTAAATTTGCACTAATTGACTACTGCGACTAATATTTCAGAGTGATTTATTATTATGTAAATTCATATTGTGATTTTTTTTATGTTGAAATATTTTCTTTTGTGTGTATTTTTTGGATGAAACTGAACTTGTATTCTAACTTGAAATGTCCTTTTTTTTTTGGGTGGATGTCTCTGCGGCAGGTATCTGATCCCGTCGCTGGACCGATCCCACGCCGGCTTCTACCGATGCATCGTCCGCAATCGCGTGGGGGCGCTGTTGCAGCGCCGTACCGAAGTGCAAGTGGCCTGTGAGTAGGGTTTTTATTGTTAGCACGCTAAGAGCCGCGTCGCTGACGGATGTAGCGACGGGACAGCTGTTCCGCTCATTAATGTGATGATGATTATGATGCTAATAAGACGGATATTGTTGTCGTTTTTTAGTTGTTTGTGTGGTTGTGGAAGCCCCGCCCCCGCAACATCTGGTTTCCCCTCCCTGGCGGGAACGGGCGCGTCAATCGAGTTCCCTTTTTCGTCTCGTTAGTGAGATGTAAGAGTAAAGTGGATAGATGGAAAGCTGGGTTACGGTTTTGAAGTGGGGTTTTAAATTAAGCCTTTGAGATATTTGGTTGGGATATCAATTAGGGGCTGGATTAGCATTTTAATCCTTGTAAATTACAATTCAGTGTTTGAAATCAGGGCTTCGGAGTAGGGTTTACAGCCTGGTTTAGGATGTTTTTAGGAATGTTTGCAATTATGACCAATGTTAGGGCTTCAAATTAGGGTTTTAGACCATAGTTAAGCCTTGAATATAATATTAAACTGATATTTGTCTTTAGCCCATTTAATTTACTATTTTTCAAATCGAGGGCTGACATTAAGGTTTCTAGTCTGGTGTTTGGGTCTTGGTTGTAAGTAGGGCTTCAAACATTGGTTAGGGCTTCAAGTAAAGATCAGCCTCATATTAGTCCTTTACTTTTAGATTAGAGAGAAAAAAACAAGATTAAGAGATAAGCGAAAGAGAGGGAGAGAAAATGGGAGAGGGTGGGACAAAGAGAGAAAGAGAGGGAAGAGAATGTGAGAAAAAAAAGAGATAAAGAGAGAAAGAGAGAGAGAGAGAGAATGTGAGAAAAAAAAGAGATAAAGAGAGAAATAGTGAGCAAGGGGGAGAGAAAGATAGGAGGGGGAAGCAAGAGAGAGAGAGAAAGAAAGGAAAGAAAAGAAAAGAAGAGAAAGAGAGAAGGGGAGAATAGAGAGAAGGGGAAAGCAAGAGCAAGAGAAGGAGAGAAAAAAGGAAGAGAGAGCAAAAGAAGGTAAAGAGACACACAGAAAGAGAAAAATACAAAGAGGAACAAAAAGAGAAAAAGAAAGGTATAGAGAGTGAATAGAGAGGGATAGAGAGTGAGAAAAAAGGGGAGGAAGAGAGAGAGAGAAATACAACTGCAGCGTCTTGTCGAGAGGCACCTGGCTTTGGCAACATCAAGTGGACATATTTCAACCTGCTCGTGAAACTCGTTTTCCTCTTGCGCTTCCCTCAGTGTTGTCTCGTGGGCCGGATTTAATCCCTTAGCGGGCCTGAATCGGCCCGCGGGCCGCCTCTTTGACTCCCCTCGTTTAAAGTAAAGCATCAAGCCTCGGTTAAGGCTTCCAGTTAAGATTAACATAATATTTGTGTTCAAAATACATTTCGATTTAGTATTTTTAATATGTGGGCCCCAAATTAAGGTTTCAGGTTTGTTGCTGGGGATTAACCCTTGTGTTTTCCTCATTTTAAGGACTGTCTCCGTATACAGTTTAAACGGAAATGTGAATTAAAAACCACATTTTGTTTGTTCTACACTCGGGCTAAATCTATGAAAAATCATAACATTTAAAGTTCAATGAAATACCAATTTGGGGATTATTTTCTGGGTTTTTAACAACACTGTGCCGGGTCATTTTGACCCAAGGACATCAAGAGAGTTAAAGTAGGTCTTCAAGCAATGGTTAAGATTTGAATTAAGATTAGGAACAAATTTGTCCTTAAAACAGGCTGTCATTCTTTACTCTTAAGTAATTTAAATCAGAGGTCCAAATTAGGGTTTTAAGTTGAGTTTGAGGGTAGGGCTTTAAACACGGTTAAGGCTTCAATTTAAGATTAAGCTAAATAGTGCTTGAAGACAGATTGGGATTTCGTCAAACCAAAGTTAGCATTCGGATTAAGGTTTTAAATCAGGGTGGTGTTGCTATACAGTTTCATTTTGACAATTAGGTAAGGTTTTAAGTTTAAGGTCTTGAGAACAGGTTTTGTCTTGAAATGGTCTTATAATCTTTAAAATGTATATTTAGTGTTTTAAATTGGGGCTCTAAATTGGGGTTTTGAGTCATGTTTTAGGGTTTAAAGTAGGGGTTCAAGCATAGATTAACCCCCTACCTCAAATATAGGTTAGTCTTTCAACTTGGGGTTTTATATCAGGTTTTGTTTTCAAATAGTGTTTAAGATTTGAACATTCCATTTTGAATTGGGCTTCAAATTAAGATTTTGAGTCTGGGTTTGGGGTATAAAGTAGGGCTTTACGACATATTTAAGGCATGGTTAAGGCTTAAAGTTAAGATTAAGCTAAATAGTGCTTGAAGACAGATTGGGATTTTTTCAAATCAAAGTTAGCAATTGGATTACGGTTTTAAATCAGGGTGGTGTTGCTATACAGTTTCACAGGTTTTAAGTCTGGGTTTGGTGTTTAAAGTAGGGCTTTATGACATGGTTTAGGCTTCAAGTTAAGATTAAACTAAACTTTGCTTGAAGACAGATTCGGTTGTTATCAAATCAAAGTTAGCATTTGGATTAAGGTTTTAAATCAGGGTTGTGTTGTTATACAGTTTTACTTTGACAATTAGGTAAGGTTTTCAGTTTAGGGTCTTGAGAAAAGGTTTTGTCTAAAAACGGCCTTATAATCTTCAAAATGTATATTTAGTGTTTTAAATTGGGGGTTTTGAGTCTGGTTTTAGGATTTAAAGTAGAGGTTCAAGCATTGATTAAGGCCTTAACTCAAACCTAGGTTAGTCTTTCAATTTGGGGTTTTAGGTCAGATTTTGTCTTAAAATAGTGTTTAAGATTTCAACACGTCATTTTTAATTGGGCTTCAAATTAAGGTTTTGAGTCTGGGTTTGGGGTTTAAAGTAGGGCTTTTAGCCATAGTTATTCCCCTGCCTCAAGGCTGGGTTCGTCTTTCAATTCGGGGTTTAAGGTTATGGCTTTGTCTTAAAATAGACTTTCAATCCTGTAGGACTTAACGTCTCATCTCATCTCATCAGCTGCACCGCTTATCCTCAGTAGGGTCGCGGGAGTGCTGGAGCCCATCCCAGCAATCATCGGGCAGTGGGCAGGGGACACCCTGAACGGGTTGCCAGCCAATCGCAGGGCACACAGGGACAGACAACTCACTCGCTCAGTCACACCTAGGGACAATTTGGACCGGCCAATTCACCTGAAATGCATGTCTTTGGAATGTGGGAGGAAACCGGAGTGCCCGGAGGAAACCCACGCAAGCACGGGGAGAACATACAAACTCCGCACAGTAAGGCCGAGAGCTGGATTTGAACCCACTCAGGAGGTTCCCACGACCTCAGAACTGTGCCGCACAAGCGCTAACCACTGCGCCGCCGTGCTGCCAGGACTTAACGTAGTATTTCCAATTAGATTTTCAAATTAAGGTTTCTTGTGTAGTTTGGAATTTGAAGTTTGTGTTTGAAATATAGATTTTGAGTTTAGGTTTAGAATAAATTTTAAATGTCGACATTTATTTCTTGTTTTCCGTTTTAAGGTAGGCACCATGCCAAAGTCAAGGCGTCAAGTTAGGCCTAAAGAGAAGTAGTGTTTTAAGACTTGGATTTTCAATTTTGGTTTTAAATCAATTCATTTTAAGATTAGTTTTAATTTATGTTTTTGGGGTCTGGTTTTAAATTCAAAGTATTTGAAAAAGTAGGATTTCAAACAACTGTCCATATTAAGATTTTTAGCCATAATGTGCCTTGCCACCTTGACGAATGTGCTCATTCGATATGCGATGGAGATGGATGAGGGTCCGCCACAATCTCACCTGGATCCGACGTTGCGTAGGCGGGGTAACCATGGCGACAGCACGGTGCCGTCCATCAACAACGCCGCCTGACCTTTGCTTTTCCTGCGTTTTTGTCTTATTTTCTTCCTGACAGTCATGGGCAGCTTCGAGGAGGGCGAGCGCGACCAATCGGTGTCGCAGGGAGAGGGCGCCGTTATCCCGGCGCCCCGAATTCGCAGTTTCCCGCAGCCGCAAGTCACCTGGTACAGAGACGGACGCAAGATCCCGCCCAGCAGTCGCATGTGAGTATTTTTCGGAATTATATCTGGTAGGGTTTTTAGTTAGGTTGAAATCAGAGGTTATTTTAAGATAGAGACGGTTTTAATTGTTGGTTTCAGTGTGGGTTTGAAGGTTTCATGTTGAGTTCCTAGCTCGCGTTAGGGTTTTAAAGTAAGGTTTTGAGTGAGTCATTGTGCAGTTTTGAGGCAAGGCTGGTTTACAGGTCAGGTTTCATCTCAGAATACGGATTAAGAGTTGAAATTCTAAATATTGTTCTGATGAGGGTTTTAGAAGTTGTTTCTAGCTCAAATTGGGTTTTCTTGGAAGGGTTTTAATTAAGAATGTAGTCAGGGTTTTGAAGAAAGTTTTTCAAAAAGATAGAAAGGGATTTGAATCATTGGGTTCAAGCTGGGGTTGTGGGTCCAAAGTAACGTTTTAATTTGAGTTTTTATTCACAGGTAGAGTTTTAAAGTAATATTCCAACTGGTTTATGGCTCATCTAAGGATTCCTTGGTAGGGTTTTAAATAAGGTTGTAGTCATAATTAGGGTTTTGAATAACTTTTTTGTCAAAATGGTTGTAATCACTGAGTTCAAGATGGGGTTGTGGGTCCAGAGTAAAATTCAAAATTTGATTTTCTAGTCAGGGTTTTAAAGTAAGGTTTCAAATGAAGGTTTAAGTGAGGCATTGTTTGGTTTTGAGGTAAGGTCCATTTTGCTATAAGTTAAGGGAAGGTACATTTTTTCATGTCTTTTTTTTATAATTATTCTAGCTAAAATTGGAATATCTTGGTAGTGTTTTAAATTATGTCCAAATCATAACTAGGGGTTTTAATATGCTTTTGTCAAGATGCAATGGGTTTTAATTAGTTGTATCACGTTAGGGTAGAAAGTCCTTAGTTGGATTTAAAATTTGACTTTGAAAGTAAGGTTTTAAGTGAAGATTTGAAAGTCTTGCAACTCAGCATTGTATGGTTGGTCATGTAAGGTCAATCTTACAGTAAGGTTTTGTGTCCCAAAATCAAAAGAATATCTTTATTGGTGTTTTAATGATTTTAGCTAAACTGTGCCTTCTAAGTAGGGTTTTAAATCATGTTTTAGTTAGAAATAGGATTTTAAAGAAAGTCAGATTAAGTTTTTTAAGCATCCTTTGATATGTGCATCTTTAATTTTGGTTTTATAACAGGGTAGGGATGAGATAAATGTATTTCTGACCAGGGTTAGGGTTTTAAATGATGTTTGAGCCATGAGTAGGGTTTTGAATAAAGTTTTTAAAGTTGGTATATTTTTTAAAGCATCCTTGTATATGTGCATCCTTTGGGTTTTTTTTATAACAGGTTAGGGGTTACAAAAACGTCTTTTGGACCAGGAGTAGGGTTTTAAATGATTTTGTAGTCAGTTAGCTGTAACTAATATGCATTGAGTGTGTGTTTAAACCTTTCCAAGAAATATTAAACCAACAACAAGACTTACTATGAAACTAAAAAGACCAACGGGTAGATTGGATTAATACGGCTAAGATTCTGGTCAAGGTTTCTGGTTTCAAGGTAAGGTTTCAAGTCCAACTGAGGTTTCATCTGTTTCGGGGTTTGGGAGACAGCTTTGAAGGAAGGTTTCCAAGAAGTGTTTCAAATAAGGGTTCACTGAAAGGTTCTATATATTTTTCATCTCTTTAATTTTATTTTCGAGACGTCTGAGAAAGGGGCAGCAACCTCTGAAGCTCATTAAGCATTTGAATTTTTTTTTCCAACCTCGCACGTTAATTTAACTTTCATCTTCCACGCTGAACTTGTTTGATCCCGTTTTCCAGTTTGTTTTGTTCATTTTGGGAAGGGGGACACAAAAAGAGCGGCTTTCGCCGCAGGAGCAATGAAATTGCCCTCTTTGTTACTTGTCTCAGGTTTTGAAAGAGAACCTGAGCTAGCTACTTTCATCTTTTTTATTTTTTTTCCACGCCACCTTCTTGTCCGTCTTCATTTTCGGCCTCCAATTCGGCAGGGGCTGTTTCACCGGCCAGTTGCCGTCGGTGGCCGCCGGTCATGTCCCGCGATGCCCTCCGATGGGATTATTTTTCCCTTACTGATCTTTCAATGGGGAGAGGACAACAGGGCCACAATTCTTTTGAGAGTCACATGTGATTTAGAGTCTTTTTTGTGTGTGTCTTATTATTATCATCTTTTAATTTTTTACAACTTTGCATTCTTATTTTTTTAATGTATATATATTATCACTATATAATCTGGAATATTTCTTTTTCTTTGAATCCTTTCCTTTTTATATCTTAAAAGAATGACCTCATTTTGAAACTATGTTTGTATTATTTGAATGTTTTTTTTTATTTGTTTTAGTCATTCTGCATTTAATTTATGAATATTTCCAATTCCTCCTTGTTTTAATTTCTTTATAACAATTTTGAATTCCTGAGACCCACTTAGACATATGTTATATCAATTGTATCGACAATATACCCTAATTTGGATATTTTATTATTTTAAGTTTTTTCTTCAAAAAAATGTTTTACCTAAATGAAGACATATAATAACAGTATTTTTTAAATCAAATTGTAATACTTGTTTTAATATGTTTAAAAATTATTATTTGTTAACATTTCATTATTTATTGTTTCTTATTTATATTTTATCATCATTTTGATTACCTTTGTTTAACAATTTTTGCATTAAATAGCCCCTTTTTTAGATTATATTAATATAAAATGTGTATTGTTATTACAGTATTTATTATTATCACCATTATTGAACTTGCTCTACTATCATAGCAGTATTTGATTGTTTTAATTTTAATTTAATTTAAATGTAAAGTATAATTAGAAAAAAAATTGTATGTATTGCATTTTCAGTATTTCTTTAATCTTTATTTCAATTTAAGTTTTCTTTATTCGTTATTAATAATACAGATACTGATATTATTATCTGTATTTTAGCTATTTAAAATTTCTTATAGCTCTCCTTTATTTAATTTTTTCAATTGTGTCTATATGAAATGTGAATTATTTATTTTTTATTACATATTTTCATAGCAGTTTTTATTTTTTTATTTCATTTTTGTTTTAATTTTCCTTTTATTTATTTTTTTATTTTTTTCATTTAATTATTTTTTTATGATGTAAAAAAAAAGGGTTTCTACATAAATTAGAACTAATCAGATAACATTTTTTCATTGTTTTGGTTTCAAACATTATTTAGGTTTTTTTGACATTTTCTTTTTAATTTTACAAGCAAAATGGCCTGGGGTTTGCCGGGGCGATAAAAGATTGTATCGGGCTGCTTGGAGTGGTCGGTGGTCGGGAGCTATAGAACCTAATTAGGCTGTGAGAGGGTATTAAAAACCTCATGAAAGCAGACAACACGAAAGTTGATGTTTATAAATCTTTTTAGTATTCAGCTGGGTAAAGACCCTTTTGCTGGCCTAAAGTACAACTGTGTGAATTTTCACAAAAATATTTTCAGTCGTTGTGGAACCTATAAATCACATACAAACACTTCTGCACGCACATACACTAGAGGTAAGATCTGGCCTAAAAAAAAAAAGTAAAAATAAAAATAAAAAATGACCTACCTGAACCAAGTCGCAGATATATTAACCCGAACCCGCCCAAATACGCCAGATTAACTTTATTTGATAAACGAGCCCGAAATAAACCCAAAGCTTTAATTTACCGCCAAAGTAAATACGAAAGCTTTACTCCGGCCATCCGTCCTTCAGCACCAAACTGTGCGTCTCGGCTGAACTACGCAGCTTGGAGTTTACTTGGGGCAGAGTCCCTCTAATTGAACGGTTTGGCGCCAAAGTGCGCATCTCGGAAAGTGAAATTGAACAAAATGGCACCGAAAAGAAAATCAAATTCTGCAGATTACAAGCTGCAAATAGTGAAAGATTTGGCTAAAAATCAGAAAGAAGTTTTGTAAAGCTTGTAAGCTATTTGTAAGAAACAGAAATGACATTTGACCTGAAGGAGGTGGAAGGAGGAACCCGCGCATCTTTAACCCCAACACCGGGTAGGAAATTTTCTTTGGATTTAGTGATTTAGAGTTAAACTGATTGTTTGGTAAGCATGTTTGCTATCTAAATCATTACTTGAGTAAAATTAAGTGCAAAATTGGGGCGGGGTTCGGGCCTGGGCCCGAGATCTACACACACACTAATCAGGATTTATAAATCAGTTTAGATTGAGTTTATAAGACGGATTAGATAGGTAATTATTTTTCTCATTTTATTTTTTATTATTAGTGAATATTGTGTGTTATAAAGGCTTAAGGTTAGCCCTACACACAATCTCCCCATCACATCTGCATTTGCAGTGATGCTTTGACCTTCCCCCGGGTGCTAAGCAAATGGTCTTTATGGGCCCTTCACCGTCGTTATCGTCCTCCTTCTAATCAGCGTTGTGAGTAATGATCGGACGGGTAGGAATGACAACTAGGCGCCGTCCTTTCGCTTTGATGACATCTCGAAAAAAAAATAAGCGTCGGGTCGCTTGAGGCAACTGAGCTATCGAGTGTTCAGCTAAGTGATTATATTCTGTGCTCCACCTCCTAGATCGGAGGTGGCAAAGGAGTCGTGGGCCGCATTGGGTTAAAAAATGTGTCCAAGGGGCCATCGTTCTTATATTTATGAATTAATATACAGTGAAGAAAATAAGTATTTAAACACCATGCTATTTTGCTATTTCTCCCACTTAGAAATCGTAGAGAGGTCTGAAATTTTCACCGTAGGTACATTTCCACTGTGAGAGAGATAAACTAAAAGGAAAAATCAAGAAATCATAACGCATGATTTTTTTAACGTCTTTTTTTGTGGAATATAGCTGCAAATAAGTATTTGAACACCTGTTTATCATCTAGAATTCTGACCCTGAAAGCCCTTTCAGTCCGCCCATTAGAAGTCCACCTGCACTCCATCTATCATCGTGAGTAAGGGTCCCCTGTTTAAGGTCGTTATCTGCATAAAGGCACCTGTCTACCCCACTAAATCAGTAAGACTTGAAATTGTAATATGGCAAAGACCTAAGAGCTGTCTAAAGACACCAGAGATAGAATTGTACACCTCCACAAGGCTGGAAAGGGCAACAGAGCAATTGCCAAGCAGCTTGGTGAAAAAAGGTCCACTGTTGGAGCAATCATTAAAAAATGGAAGAAGCTAAACATGACGCTCAATCTCAATCGGAGTGGAGCTCCATGCAAGATATCACCTCGTGGGGTCTCAATGATTCTAAGAAAGGTGAGGAATCAGCCTGAAACTACACGACAGGAGTTGGTCAAAGACCTAAAAAGAGCTGGGGCCACCGTTTTCAAGGTTACTGAAGGTAATACGCTAAGACGTCATGGTTTGAAATCATGCATGGCACGAAAGGTTCCCCTGCTTAAACCAGCACATGCCAAGGCCCGTTTTAAGTTTGCATATGACTATTTGGATGATACAGAGGAGTCATGGGAGAAAGTTTCGTGGTCAGATGAGACCAAAATATAAATTTTTGGTCATAATTCCTCTAAGTGTATTTGGAAGAAGAAGGATAATGAGTGCAATCCAAAGAACACCATCCCTACTGCGAAGCATGGGGGGTGGCATCTTTCTTTGGGGGTGTTTTTTCTGCTCATGGGACAGGACGAGTGCACTGCATTGAAGAGAGGATGACTGGGGCCGTGTATTGTGAGATTTGGGTTAGCAACCTCTTTCCCTGAGCCAGAGCATTGACGATGGGTCGTGGCTGGGTCTTCCAACTCAACAACGACCCGAATAACACTGCCTGGAAAACCAAGGAGTGGCTCCTTAAGAATCATATCAAGGTTCTAGCATGACCCAGCCAATCTCCAGACCTGAACCCAATCGAAAATCTTTGGAGTGAGCTCTAACTCCGTGTTTCCCAGCGACAGCCCAGAAACCTGACTGATCTAAAGTAGATCTGTGTGGAGGAGTGGGCCAAGATCCCTCCTTCTGTGTGTGCAAACTACAGGAAACGTTTGACCTCTGTAGTAGCAAACAAAGGCTACTGTACCAAATATTAACATTCATTTTCTCAGGTGTTCAAATACTTATTTGCAGCTATAGCACACAAATAAATCGTTAAAAAAAATCATGCATTTTGATTTCTGGATTTTGCTTTTTAGTTTATCTCTCTCACAGTGGACCTGCACCTATGATGAAAATTCCAGACCCCTGCATGATTCATAAGTGGGAGAAATAGCAAAATAGCAGGGTGTTCAAATACTTATTTTCTTCACTGTATATTTGCAGACTTCTACCGTATTTATTCATGTATGAACAGTGTTGGGAGTAACGCGTTACATATGTCCTCATGTAAAAAAGTAATCGACCCCCCCTTGTTCAATCACAAAGTAACTGTAACTAACAGCAGGTTTGGGAAAGCGGAGTTCATTAACACAGACCACACCCAAAATGGATTGCCATCACTTGTGTTGTTAGGTTAACCCCAACACTTCTAATAAAAACCTGCACTCAAAGAAGACACAGAGAACGTGAATATTACTTTTCTTACTTGCAAGGAGAGATGACCATAGTCTGCCTATTACAGTTTACTGGACACTCTGAAAAAGTCTCCTTCTCCTTGCCTTTTGATTGTGTTCGGAACGCCCTAGTTTACATAAGGTCTCTTCTGCTAAAGGGAGGGGGAGTGACAAAATAAACAGTTGAGACCTGTTTACACAGCAATATGTTATTGTAAGCATATTCTGTAGTAAAGGGAACTAGGCGTGCCTGCGGTCAGAGAGGAGTTGAGTGTCACATTCAGCTCCCTTATCTGGCCGCAGCTAGGTGTCGCCTGTTTAGTGAACATCTTGTTTCCTCCTTCTTCCAACACAAACAAGAATGGCACACAGTATGGAAAGAAGATAATGCAACGGTAGAATAACATATTTACAGTTTAAATCCATCATGTGTTGAATCAAGAAATCAACTAAATTGAATCTGTTCAAGTAACTGAAGTAGGCCAAATCGCAAGAACACGATTGACATGCCGCGATCCAAGAAATTCCAGGAGAAATGAGAAGAAAAGGGAGTGAAATGTATCAGTCCATAAATTGTCACTTCAAGGCTGTAGGGTTCCAGCGAACCACTGTCAGAGCCATTGTCTAGATCTCGGGAACACTAGGAACAGTATAAAACCTTTGCTGGAACCTTAACCCTTGCTGAAAGCTAGCTTCTTCTTTTACCCTGAAAACTAGCATGGACTTCTTTGACTCTGAGAATAAGCTCCATCTATTTTCACACCAAAATTCGGTTTTGTCTTCTTTTCCGAATTTAACATCTTTATTTACTCTGGAAACAAGCCTTGGAGCAACTTACAGTCTCAAAAATACTTGAATTCCTGTCGCAACCGAAGCAGAACGTCGCAATTAAAAAATATGTCTCAAAGAGTCTGATTTAAATAGTCCCTGGTGGAATTTCGTCCTTATCCAGGTTGAAGAGTCAAGTCCCAATTTGAGTCTTGCAAAAGTCTAACCCCTGGACTCTCTCCAGACGCCAGATCCATAATTCAATAACGTGTCGTTGCGCTAGCATTAAATATTTATCCGGGATCATAAGAGACCCCTCCGGGGCCCCTCTTTTAGGAGAGTCCCCAGATAGACACTCATTGATTTTTTTGACAGGTGCCCCGGGACCTATAAAACACCTTTTTTTTTTTATTATTCTTATATCAACATTACGAAGAGTTTAGCCAAGTAAAAAAACATGGTCAAGTGTAAATAAAGGCCGAGCTTTTCAACTGGCTTAAATAAAATGTCCCTAATTATTGTTTCTATCTTCGAACACGTTCCTCATTTTAAGAGTTGGAACTTGCTGTGCTTGGACCGACGGCTTTCATAAAGAGAGAAAGAATAGTCTTTCTTTTTTTTTTTTTTTCTCTTTGTTTATTCGGTTCTCAAACTATACATTGTCCTTAACTCCTTTAGAATAGAATAGAATATACCTTTATTGTCATTGTTACAAATGGGCTAACATATTGTGACAACGAAATTGGGCATGACACTCCAGTTTTACACATTCATAGTGAGGTATGAGCAAGAAGATAAAGGAACAGAGAAGATAATGTTATAAGACAAGGGGGATAAGGCTATAGTTATAATTTACATGGTATTTACACAAGAAATGTCGGCATGTGGGATGTTACATACAGGGTTGTCGTGATAACGTTGGTATCGTAACGGTTGTGCAATATTGCATTTGGTGCAAAGTCATCATAGTGCAGTTTAACTTTAGTGTTTGAATCCGCCAACACAAAAGGTCTCATACAGGTAAGTCCAGCTACTACATCCCACTACAGTCTGTTACGGGTCTGCGGCTTCTGTCGTAAAATTAATAAAATAAATTTGTGCAAAAAAAAAAAAACAGATGATGGCAGTAGCCCTTTGCCCAGATTTCCAATGGCTTTCTGTTAGTTTTAGCCCACCACATTTCCGACATCTCAACTGTAAATAAAAAAAGAAAAGTTGACTGTGAGGGCCGCCGCCTGCAGGACAAATGGAAATTGCAGTATTTTTTCACCGAAATCCGAAACAACTGTGTCTATTTTGCCAAGAGATTGTGGCTATTTTCAAAGAAGCTTACCAAATCTGGCCCGCTTTCTTAAAAGTTTGGACACCACTGGTCAGTAGTTTCGAGGCTAACAATGCTAAAATGTGATTTAAAATTTTAGCCAAACAGTATATTTTATCGACGTTTCTTAGTATTACTGAAACCCAATATTTATATTTTAAAACATTTTTATATCATACTATATATATTTTTCAATGATTTAGTTGAAATACATACTGTGAAGAATATAAGTATTCGAACACCCTGCAATTTCTCCCACGGTGAGAGAGATAAACTAAAAAGAAAAATCCAGAAATCACAATGCATGATTTTTGTAACCATTTACAGTGTATATGCACCTACGATGAAAATTTCTATGATTTCTAAGTGTGAGAAATAGCAAAATAGCAGGGTGTTCAAATACTTATTTTCTTCACTGTATGTATACTGTATATATATGTGTATATATACTGTATATTATTATTTGATTTCTTTTTTTTTTTTACTCTTTTTTCCTTGCATTGTTTTGTTTTTGATATTTTTTTTATTAAAATCCAATGGTGTCATATATCCGATCTCCGTTATTTAGTATTCCTGATACGCTGCCACTCTTTTAAGCACTCCTGCCGTTTGCACTTTTCAAACAAGCTTCCGAGTTTTCGGGAGGATTTGTGAATGTCAAATTAAAACCTTCATCGATTTTGACGGAGGACGCCGGTCCCTTATCCCTCACTTTTGTCTCCTTTGTCAGCGTTTATGTCCTTAGCAATTTTTTTAGCTTGGCTTCTTTTGAGTCTTTGGGGTATTTTGGGGTAGGGTTGGATCTTCGATGGATTTTGCAGCAAGTCATTCTCAATAGTTACTTGTGGCATCGAACAATGTCAAACATGCGGCCCGCTGGCCAGATCAGGCCCGCCAAGGGTTTTAGTCGGCCCACGAGACAACGCGGAGAGGAGTGCAAGACAAAAATGAGCTGCAGTTTTGACTTGATGTCGCAAAACATAGGTCCCATTCTTAAAGCAACTGGAGCTGTATTTATCCATCTATCCATCCATTATCTGCACCGCTCATCCTCAGTAGGGTCGCAGGGGTGCCGGAGCCTATCCCAGCTATCTTCGGGCAGTGGGCAGGGGACACTCTGAACTGGTTGCCAGCCAGTCGAAGGGCACACAGGGACAGACAATTCACTCGCTCATTCATACGTAGGGGCAATTTGGATTGGCCAATTAACCCGACAAGGAAGTTTTTGGAATGTGGGAGGAAATTATTCACTTTTAATTTGTCTTTCTTTCTTTTTTTATTTCTTTTTTTCTTTCCTTCTTTCTTTCTTTCTGTTTTTCTCTTTCTTTCTCTCTCTCTTTCTTTCTGTCTTTCTCTCGTTATGTCCCTCTTTATTTCTCTATTTCTCTCTTTATGTCATTATTTATTCCTCTATTTCATTCTTTCTTTATCTCTTTCTTTCTCTATTTATTTCACTCTTTTTTTCTCATTTTCCTTATTTTTCCCTCCTGTATCGTTCTTTCTTCTTTCCATCTGTCCTCTCTATATCTGTTTTTCTCTCTTATCTTTATTTCTCTCTCTCTCTCTCTCTCTCTCTCTCTCTCTCTCTCTCTCTCTCTCTCTCTCTCTCTCTCTCTCTCTCACTCGCTGTCCTTATGTTTCTCTTCATGTCTCTCTTTCTCTCTTTGTTTCTTCCTTTCTATTTCTTTCTCTTTTTTATCCCTCTCACTTTTTTTTCACATGATGTCCAAAAGAGCCGCCGACAACCAATCAAATCTTGCAACGCCCAATTATGTTTCATAAAGCTTATGCAAGAAAGAGAATGTCAATATTTACGGCTTTTTCTGTACGCACTGACACGTTGTTTACACCTTCTTGATCGATACGGCTAATGTGGCTTGACGAGTGTAATTATGGAGTAGAAATGTTTAATGCTTAGTCCGCCTGCTGGATGAAAACATTAAATTATATGTATTGAACACATTAAGTACATTTTAAAAAAATACTGCGCTGGTGTCAGATTATTTGCTGATTTTGGCCTTATTTTTTTAGATTTTCCAAGTAGAATGAGAAAATATATAATGTTAAAAAAAGTATTGTTTTATAAATTATTTTATGAATAAAAAAATAACTCCATATAAGTTTATTTCTTAAAGTCTTATTTTTCTCTCAGTTTTGCATTTTTCTGGTAAAATAAAAAAAGGTAAAAATAAATATTTGTATTAATTAAATAAAAGTATTTTTTTTTGTAGTTTTGAGTTGTATCTTTCTTTAAAAAAAAACAATAATTATTCTGCCCCAATGTCGGATTATTTTGTCTTATTTTTTCCAAATTTTTTTCTAACAGAATTATAAAAACTAACTCAAATAATCTAGTAGGCAAAATATTTTTTCAAAGAAAAACAAAGAAATCAGAAAAAACGTACTTTCTAACGATTATCATTATAGTATTATTATTTCTCCTATTAACGCTTTGTTTAATAGTTTTTACTGTTGTAATAAATATAATATTTCTTTTTAATACTCCAATAAAACACTTAAAAAGAAATATCGGCTATGACTTAAGTGTCGCTTATTTTACAATTAGATAAAATAATAAACACTATTAAGGGCTTTGTGGGATATATATAAATATTTTTTTTTGAAAAAAATGGGTGGTATTACTTACTATCTGTTAATAGTGATGAATTAGGAGTTGTATATTGGTATTGAGACTGGCTGGCAACCAGTTCAGATGGGATGGGCTCCAGCACCCCCGCGACCCTACTGAGGATAAGCATTGCAGATAATGGATGGATATTAGTATTGATATGAAAATAAGTGGTGTCACATATCTCTATTAAAACAGCAAATAAAACAGGAGTTTAGGGCTGCAACATATATTTAAATGGTTATTCGGAAAATAAATTGTTTTAATTGTTTTACAGCCTCTGGCAGACAATTTTACCTCTTTTGTATTATTCTTTGTTTTTTTACTTTACCATTTTTTTTCACTTTACTATTTTTCCTCAATGATTTTCAACTTGACGTTTTCCTTTATGGCGCTGCAAACTTTAAACAAACAGTAAAAAAAAATACAGTTATTCATATCTATAAAGGTATTTTGTCCCAACGCCCATATTTGGTCACTAATGTCTCCATTGTCTGTTTTAGCGCCATCACCCTGGACAACACGCTGGTCATCTTATCTACAGTGGCGCCCGATGCCGGCCGCTACTACGTCCAAGCGGTCAACGATAAAAACGGCGAAAACAAGACCAGCCAACCAATCACCCTCTCGGTAGAGAGTGAGTAATACACACAGCGGACGGTCCGACTATTATGCCGGAAAAGCACGACAGCTCGGGTTTGGCTTCCTTAGCCCTCGAGGCAAGGCGCTTCCGAACGGCCGCCAAGTCTCAAACTCACTTGGCTGAACTGACAATTTGCCGCTTCCCACCAGCGAGCTCATGTCAGGAGGCCGCAGGCGGGATTATCGGGCACTATTCTCCTTTTTTTTTTTTACTGCTCCTTCGAATTCCTGCCACATGATGTCGAAAAACAAAAATCACATTGATTGCCAATGTGACAAAAAATGTCAACGCGTCATACTGAAATTTGAGTCGAGTCATGTTTATTTGGAAAACCTCTAATCACAAAGAGGCTCAAAGGGCTGCACAGATCAAAGACTATTGCAAACTATTATTGATTACCGTTAACCTACATGAGGGCAAATGATACGCATGTTGGCCCTTCAGTGGTACCTGTGGTGTTCCGCAGGGTTCAGTACTTGACCCCCTTTTTTTCAGCATTTACATGAGATAAAAGAGGTCTCAGTGAAGACTTTTGTTTGACTCTTACCCCATTCGTCTGAGTTGTTATTTTATTTATTCATTTTATTTTATCTTTAACAATGGGCTCTACCGCCCCCCCTCGTGCAGCACTGAGGTCGCATAGTACAAAGTAACTAGGGATTACAGTGATGCATTTCGTGCCATTGATGACTTAACATGTATTTTGTTTTTTTAGATGTGGGAGGGCCGGCAGACCCTATCGCTCCCACCATCATCATCCCTCCACGCAACACCAGCGTCGTCACGGGAACGTCGGAGGTCACCATGGAGTGCGTGGCCAACGCCAGGTAAAAACGCAGAAAAAAACGAGGAAAATCTGAAAATGCTAACGTTAGCTTGTCTAGGCCTCTCATCAAGCTGAGCATCACTTGGCGCAAAAACGGCATGACGGTGAAAGGCGGCTTGAGCGACTTCAACCGTCGCTTGACCGTACTCGGCCCCACTGTGGCCGACGCCGGATACTACCAATGCGAGGCCGTACTGCGTAGTAGCAGTGTGCCGTCCGTCAGCGCTGGAGCTTACCTGCATGTGCTTGGTGAGATATTATTCATTCATTATTTTTGAGATCCCTTTGTAATAATACTATTTTGGTCATTTTTTGAGATGTAATTTTAAAGTAGACGGCATGGCGGCTAGGTGGTTAGTGCACAGACCCATAGTGAGGAGGTCCAGGGTTCAATTCCAGCTACCCCAGCCTTCCTGTGAGGAGTTTGCATGTTCTCCCCGTGCGAGCGTGGGTCTCCCCCTGGCACTCCGGTTTCCTCCCACATTCCAAAAATATGTCAGGTCCAAATTGTCCCTAGGTGTCAATGAGTAAGTGAGTTCTCTCCTATACCCCGCGAATGGCTGGCAACCAGTTGAGAGGGTGTCACCTGCCCCCTGCTTGAAGATAGCTGGGATGGGCTCCAGCACCCCCCGCGTCCCTACTGAGGATAAGCGCGGCAGAAAATAAATGAATAAATAATGATTTCAATTATATTACTTGTATAAATAAAATTATTTCTTACAGGTATTATTTTTATTTGTAGTTGTTTTATAAATATAATTGTCATTTTATTTTATTTTGGAATATATTACTTTATTATTAAAGTATTTAGGTAAAAACTGATTATGAATCTTATTTTAGATTAATTTGTTTGTCATACAATTATTTTATTATTTAATATTTTTTTTTGCAATAAAATTAAATATTATTATTTTTACTTATTTTTGTAATGAAACAGTTATTATTTGATTCGAGATATTATTTTTGTATTTTGTATTTCTGACAATATATTGCAAGAAAATTATTGTTTTTAAGTTTTTTTTTTTTTTTTTAAACAAATTTTCTTATAAAATTAATAGTATTCTATTTTAATTTTTAGTTAGTGTTAATTTTGTTTTTATAAAAATATATATATATATTTTTTTTTTAAGATATTATCTTTTTATGTAGTTTTGCACTGCAATGATTTTATTTTTTAGGATATTTTTAAGTATTTTTCCATGTAAAAATATTATTTTGTTTTAAGATATTATTCGTGTATTTTTTTAACATATTTTAGTAATACAATTACTATTATTTCTTTTTTTTGGAAGACATATTATTGATTTTTAAAGTATTTTTGTAATAAAATTATTATTATCATTTGTGCTGATAAATGCCCACTCAATAATAAAATTTGCAGATCTATTTTTGGATGTGCAACATACATAATTCACACTGGATTTCGTATTTTATTGGTACTGTAAAAATGAGAAAATTGGCTTTGAAAGTCCTTAAAAAGCTTGAATTTTGCCATGAAAAGGCGTAAAAACCCTGAACGCAACATGAATATCTGATTACCATTCAAGCTGACCTTCAAATGCTTATAAACGGAGTTCCAGTGCTCCGAAAGTTCCACTCGGCAGTAGTCAGACTTGGATATTCCACCCCGTCATTGGATTTCTCGCTGGCCCTTGGTCTTTTTTTTTCGTGCCCCCCGCCGCTAATCAGTGCCACGCTTCTGCTGCCGGTCCAAATGCCGTCACAAAGGCGCCGCCGCCATTTAGGACGCCCCTGGCCGACCCATTTGAACGCCCGAGTCTCTTTGATGGCGTCAAGGTCGCGCTGGTGTTCAAAGAGCAAGGTGCGCTTCATTTTTTTCCTCTTTCCCTCCCCTGCTGCCCTTTTGAAATCCGCCAAACCGATCCGGAATACCAAATGTCTCCCGGTCTGACGTTCCCGTCGTCTCATGTCTTTGTTTTCGCTAAACGTTTTATTTTTTCACGGCAATTAAATCCGTCGGTTCGTGTTTGAAAGTTTTTCGGGCGATTGCCTGGGCGGGATTGGGGATTACATCATGGCGGCGTTTGCTTGTCTCCTCCTCAGAGCCGCCGCAGTTCATCAAAGAGCCAGAGAAACACATCACGGCCGAGATGGAGAAGGTGGTGGACATTCCTTGCCAGGCTCGAGGTAGGAAAACCTTCTGGGACTGCGATCGAAAAATATCGTAACGTCGATATGTGTCATGTCCTTTCTTGGGTCATTTCTGTCTCACTTTGTGTTTGATTTGGGTTCACTTCTGGTTGACTTACTCTCTAAAACGAGTGATTTCTGGGTCACTCCCTCTTGTTATGGGTAACTTCCTGTCTTAAACTGGTGCCTTCATGCTCACTTCCTGTTGCTATGTCTCTTTATGGGTGTTTCTATTCTGGCTCATAATCTACTGATCTATTTGATTTGTGTTTGCATTTGTGTTACTTCTTTCGAAAAGTTTCGGTCACTTCCTTTTGGAATAGGCCACATGTTCATTCATCTTAAAGAAAATGTAGTAAATGAATTTATTTTATGTTTATGTTGTCTTTTGTTAGCATATTTGGTATTGGAGCTATCCCAAAGTAATCGATAAACTGAGCGCCACGTAAGAAGGGGGTGAGGTGGGAGGAATTGAAAGAGGGGGGTAGGTGAGCGAAGCGGTAACTCACCGTGACTAAGCATTGTATCAGGGCCTGCCCCTCCCCTTCACAATAAGAGTGTCCACATCGTGTCCTCAGTTGACATAAGCTCACGATTTAGACATCGGCTGGCAAGCTGCATGCTAGAATCAGGTAACCTTGGAATGAGCCAAGTCTCGAAAGTAATGGTTTCCCACGAGTTGTAGCTCAAAGTCATCCACTTGATGGGTATTTGATCTGGTGGTGGTGAAATACAGTTACTGCAGGGGTGTCTTAAGAGAGTCGTTAGCCTAGCCATAGCAGTAGGCGGGACCTGCAGCTTCGGTATTGTTTTTTTGCTCAAATCGCCCACGGTTGATTTCCGGACGCGATAACAATCCACGGAGCACCTGCAATCCACGGAGCATTTCTTTCCTTGAATCTTATTTAATTGATTAATTTATTTTCAATGTTACGAGCTAAACGCTAGCAGTAGCCGTGTATTTGCAGTTTGATTTAGGTGGGTGGACACATTGACCAGCCTATCACAGTGGTGTTAACACTATGCAAATTCTGCCTCACTTTTATTGGCTAGTGTACAAAAACTTGTCTTTGATCGGCTGGGCACTTTAAAACCCGAGCTGTGACAATTCTAGTTGGCCAAACACTACATCACTCACAAACATGAAACTATAAATCCTTTAAAAAAACGCACTACATTACATGGCAATATCGATTTGATTTTGTTAATTGTGCTGCCCTAATGTGTATGACTGTGTTAGAGGTAAGATCGGGTCTACAGAATTCAGCACGACCCAACCCGCGTCGCGGGTGTATAAACCCGAACCTGGCCAAACCTGACGGATTTTTTTCCTCTACTTGCTAACTGCTAAAACCACAACGCTCCAGGCGTGCCCCAGCCGGACATGGTGTGGTACAAGGACGCCACGCCGATCGACCCGGTGAAGACACCCCGGTACCGAGTTCTAGCGGGCGGCAGCCTGCAGGTCAACGGCCTCCTACCCGACGACACCGGCATGTTCCAATGTTTCGCCAGGAACGCCGCCGGCGAGGTCCAAACTAACACCTACCTCGCCGTCACAAGTGAGTTCTGGCGACAGCGAGAACGGTTCTTGCGGACGGGAGATAGAAAACAGTCACTCAAATTTGGGTTCACTCACCAGGTATCGCCCCCAACATCACCGCCGGCCCGTCGGACAGCACGGTGATCGACGGCATGTCAATCATCCTGCACTGTGAGACCTCCGGCGCCCCGAGACCCGCCATCACCTGGCAAAAAGGTCGGTGTTGCGCAGCCCGGCCCCGTCCTCGCACACACCTGAGGGATTTACATCATCTGTTATCTATTACACCGGGGAGGATAGCCGGCGGCGGCTTAGCCGCTAAAGCCGGCTTGGGCTTTACTTGTTTTGCATCACAATGAAGAGAAAGGTTGCCACGTTTTTTTGTTCTTTTTCCCCTCCGATCCACTAGGGGCTCCGGATTTCATCGGGAGGCTCCTCGGTTTTGACGTTTTTGATGATGTCATATTGTTAGGTCAAACTTTTATCGCCTTACATCTTTGATCAGTTTTTGCTGAGGTACACTATCGTTCAAAAGTTCAGGGACACCCAGACAATTTTGTCTTTTCCATGAAACGTCACTTGTATTTTATTTTTATTTATCAAATAAGTTGCAAAATAAAGGGAAAATATAGTTGACACATTGAGACGTTAGAATTAATAATTTCATTTGAGATAATAATTTTAAGTCAAGTCAAGTCATTTGTATTTGTATAGCCCTTAATCACAAAGAGTCTCAAAGGTTATTTTTTTTATTATTTCAGACTATTATTACACCATCCCCTGATCTGGAACCAACATGAGGGCAAGGAAAAACTCAAAAACCTCAACATGAGGAAAATGAAGAAACCTTGAGAAGGGACCGCACTTGTGGTATCCCCCAGACAACAAAGGATGTTGCAATTACAAATAATACAGAGATATAAAAGTATAGGTTATTCATTTAGCCTTAAAACTTTCCTTTTGTCAAAGAAAAGACATTTCGAAGCAATCCCAAACTTATGAACGGGCTAGTTTCTATTACAAGGTGATACTGTCAAAATGAGATACTCTTACCCCTTAAACTTTATCATACAAGAGTGTAAGGAGGTTTTTCTAACATAAAGCAATTTACAGACCATTTCAAAGAGTTTTTCCGATTTTAATCGTTTTTCTTATTTTGTTTTACTCTTTATCTTACAAGAATAATTAAAAAAATAGTAAAAATGAAAAAAATGAATGACTAAAAACATTATGAAACAATCTGCTCGAAAAAACTAGTACCGTAACTATATTTCATGTTCATGTCTGTGTATGGTCTGCCCAGTCATTTGAGACTTCTTATGATTAATGGCTATACAAATTAAACATGACTTGACTCTAATAGTAAACTAATTTAATTATAACAATATAATGATAATAATAATAATAACATATTTTCATTTTATATTGTACTTATTTTTTCTATATTTTATTTTAAATTGTATTGTTTGTTAATGAGACATCCATTGCAGCCTGGTCATCCTGGAAGAGGGATTACCTCATGTGCGGTCCCTTCTCATGTTTTTTTCATTTTCTTCATTTTGAGGTTTTCCTTGCCCTCATGTAGGTTTTAGATCAGGGAATGTTGTAAAAATAGTATGTAGTTGGCAATAGTCTGTAGTCTGTTCAGCCCTTTGCGACTCCTTGTGATTAAGGGCTATATAAATAAACATGACTTGACTTGATGATAATTTAACAAAAAATAATAAAAACAATACTTAAAAGTAATCATTTTTATTATATTTAATAAGGTCATAAAATCATGAAAATTAAATAATTAAAAAAATAATAAGACTGCGTTGTGTGACAGGGGGACAGAATCCATCGCGAGGATCCTCCCCCCCAAAAAAGAAACATATAACAATGAAGGATGGATAAGTAGAAAAAAAAGACAGTGAGAGAGAAGCCCGGTCCGGCCCAAACCCGGACTTAATGATTGACATTTTAGGCTCGACCTAGACCTGTGCTCAGGTTTACGATCTCACCTCTACTGTAAAGTGTATTTAAAAAGAAAAGTTTTTCGTGCATGCTGACAGCGGGCGTCAAATAGCCACTGGCCCATAGCTTGGGCCCCCCTCGATTTAGCCGCAGCTCCATCAAACCGACCCACATATTCGCCTTTTGAACCCCACCCTCCAGGCGAGCGCGTCTTGGCCAGCGGTTCGGTCCAACTTCCCCGCTTCACCCTGCTGGAATCGGGCAGCCTCCTCATCTCTCCATCGCACATCTCCGACGCCGGGACCTACACCTGCATGGCCAGCAACTCCCGGGGCATCGACGAGGCCTCCGCCGAGCTCCTGGTCTGGGGTACGTACCCGCCTCCCCGTCCGTCCCGAACACCCCGGTCACGTTTCCGCCCTTTCTCCCCAGCCCGAACCCGGATCACGACGCCCCCCCAGGACCAGAGCATCATCAAAGGCACCAAAGCGGCGCTGACCTGCGGCGTGACGCACGATCCCAGCGTCAACGTCAAGTAAGTTAAAAAGATTCCATTCAAGCGCCGACCTTCCGGGGGCAACGCAATTTAGCCCTTGCGGTATCGAGCCAACACTTCTCACAATGTAAGCTCGTTATCATTCCACGGATGGCAGAAAGAACTGCATAGAAATTGCTGCATACTTTTCCAAATTTGATGTTTAATTTATGTACTCTACGCTGCAGGGAATTATTCCAAAGCGGAGATGTCAATTATTATGTCGATGAATTGAATTGATTGAATTGAATCGTCTTTATTGTTTTTAATAATATTGTAGTAAGCGAGAGACATGGCACTCCCGGGTAAACATGTAATCAAGACTTGTAAGAGAATAAAAAAGAGAAAAGAAGTGCTTAGAGACTGGCCCAAGTTATGATAATGGTGCAATGTTTGTAAATGAAAAAGAATAGTACATCGTAACAATACTATGAGAAAAAGGATTGCACAGACATTTAGCAGCAGGAAAATCCCCAAGTTAAGTCATTAGATATAGATTTTTACAGTTTTGGGCAATGACATTTAGCAGCGACAAAAAAAAGAAAAGAATCAGATATTTTATATGTGTATTATTTTTTTATTGCACCTTTGCAACCTGGTCATCCTGGAAGGGGGATTACCTCATGTGCGGTCCCTTATCAAGGTTTCTTCATTTACCTCATCTTGAGGTTTTTGAGTTTTCTCTTGCTGTCATGTAGGTTTTAGATCAGGAGATGGTGTAATACGGGTCTGTAGTTTGCAATAGTCTGTTTAGCCCTTTGAGACTCTTTGTGATTAAAGGGGTCACAAATAAACATGACTTGACCAGATAAACTTAACTTCTAAAAAAGGACATTTGTTCATGTTAACGTACAAAAACAGAACAAGACCTGGGTTTTGTTTAATTCAGGTAAAATAAGGTCATTTTATCCATAATATATGATATAAAGAGTCAGTATCAGAGTGTAATTTGTATTAGTGCCTTGCAACATTTTCTGTTCATCGCACCAGTTTAATGTCTAACTATATTCTTGCAGCCTGGCCCAATATTGTCCTTAGTAATAATAACAATAACAATAATAATGATAAGCCTGAATTCACTGTGTAAATACTAGACCACTAGGAATTTAGGTGATGAAGAAAAGACATCTCATCATCACTCCTTTTTTACTCATGGTGCCGCGTTGTACAGGGTAGTATTGGCTGAACTCTTTCCCATAATGCCCGGTTACATTGTTGTACAACATGGAACCATGAGTAAAAAAGTGTGACGATGAGATAAAATCGAATTCTCCTGTTGCCGACAATCTATGTTGTCCAGTCGTCAAGAATTGATGTTCTCACTGTTTGGATTGTATACTATGTGGTTTTGAACTGAGTAAACTGGCGACTGGTTGTTGAACTGCCCGTTCAGTTGAACTTTGCAATTGGGAGATGGAATAAGAGCTTGCTCTGTCCACTCCATGCATCGGCCCGGTATTGCAGTACCTTCGGGAACGGTGCATTCGCACTGATTGCTGCTCGGCCCTGTGGCTAGGACCTTGACTCAGCCTCTTGGCTGGGAGCAAGTGTCTCGGCCTCTTGGCTTAGTAGTGTATTATGATTTGACCGAAAACGGATAATGGATAATTGATAAAGAATATAGAACAATAAACCTCTACAATAACTGTGTGAGAAAATAAGAAATACAATTGGAAAAAATACATAAAATGAAATTATGGAAAAAAAATAAAATTGAAAATTTTGATAGGTATGCAGTTCACTGTATAATAAAATACGAAGACAAATTGTGAAAAAAAAGTCTGAAAAATAAAATACTGCATAGTAAAAGAGCAAGAACCAACAGAGTGAGGAACAGCTTCTTCCCAAGAGCCATTACCTCCCTGAACTCCCATCTACAGTGTTCATGAGCATAATGTTCCGCACAACTGCCACTGTGAATACGTGCATATTTATTATATAGCATTAATGTATTTTTTTTCACGTTTTTATTATTAATTCGTATTTCTTGGACTGAAAGAAGTCCTCCAATTTCATTATACTTGTATAATGACAATAAAGGCTAAATATTAATTCAATAAGAACAACAATTGTTAAAAAAGTGTGTGAAAGTAAATATATCATACGGTAAAATTAGGAAAATATGTTAGAAAAATAAAACGCTATATAGTAAATTGAGAGGAAAAACATTGTAAAAAATAAAATAAAATAAAAATGAAATGAAAAATAAAATGCTGTTATGATTTTGGGGGATGGACCCATGTCAGGGAAGCGGGAACTGAAGCAAGGGTGCCCAATAAGAGGGATTGCATTTTTTAACAAAACCAAGACCTGTCAAGAACCGGAACAGGAGGAGAACCCAGATGCGTAACGTTTCTCACACAAGCTTTATTTTACGGGAAATGCAGCAGTCATGCACGTTAACCCAAAACGCCAGTGATTCGGCGATCTATGGGCGGAAGACGTAAGGCAGCAGTCTGGCGTGGAATCCAGAGGACGATAAGATCGATACCAATTGCACGTGCAGATATCGGGCTGATGAGGTCGATACCGGACAGGACGAGACAGACGGGATAGATATCAGGCACTGGAGACTTGAGTCCGATAACAAGCAGGACGAGATGTAAACCATACCAGACACTGGAGATCAAAATTAAACAGGACAAACAAGACGGGAACGCTATCAGACACTGAAGATAGAGAACAAACAGAACAAAATAGCCCGGAACGAGACTGGAGAACGATATCAAACAGGACAAACTAGACGGGAATGATACCGGACAGGAATCACAAGCAGGAAACCAGACAGAGTCAAAACCCACGTCTAGCGGGTGCAGACGAAGGGTGAGTTAGAGCACTCAGCTTAAATCGAAGGGGAGCCAATCTGTCAAGGAGCCGCAGCTGGCGCTACAAGAGCGGGGCCAATTGGGCGCCATGGCAACCGTAACAGGACCAAACTAACAAACAAAGAAGTACTCACAAAGCAGCAAAAAAAAAAAAACTGATGCAGTCCAACCCAGAAACAACGACTGAAACTGGAAATGCAAATGTGAATAAAACATTGAAAATTACACAGAAATCAAAAACAAACAAACCTGGCGCAGTGGTGAAAATGACCCAACGACGTGTGATGACCAAAATGTCCTTATAAAGTGTTCATGATATATGGGCACAGGTGTGTGGTGAGTGGACACACCCAGTTCAAACCTTAGTTGTGGCCCCCTGATGGTAGAAGGTGTACCAGACCCTAAAAACTGTATTGTAAAAATATAAAAATAAATTATGATTGTAAAAAAAAAAAGAAAAAAAAAAACCTATACAAAAGTTTTAAAAATATAATAGTGTATAGCGAGAAGAAAAAAAATGTTTTTAAAAAAAAACATTGGAAAATGAAAAAAACCTATATTGTAAATCAAAAAGAAAAAAATATGTAAAAAGATACAAATGTTTTATAAATATGATCAATTTTGGGTTCATTTTCTATTTTTCACCGGTATGCACCCATCTTCTCCACGCAGACACGTTTGGGAGAAAGAGGGCGTGGCCATCAATGTGCACGGCATCCCGCGGGTCCAGCAGGACGCCGATGGCACCCTGCACATCTCGCAGACGTGGTCGGGCGACATCGGAACCTACACCTGCCGGGTCACCTCCGTGGGGGGCAACGACTCCCGCAGCGCCCACCTCCGAGTCAGGTCATCATGCAAACACACAACAAAATTACTCAAAAATTCTTTATTTAACTCATCCAGTGCCATTACGTATAAACATGTTTTCAGAGGCATTGTCCTTGATTGCTAAAACTTAATATTCATTGTTTTTTTGCTTTATTTTAAAAAATAAATATTACAGTGTTTGGCGCAGCTCATCAGTACTGAGCCTCTGGGAATGATTTAAGCATGAAAAATCACCATTAGATGGTAGGAGTGGCTTTGATCAGATCTTCGTCCTCACATCTAGGAAGCCCCCCACTTTTCTAGTGTTGCTTCCTGTTCAAGCAAATAGGAGTTTGAGAGCGGCCCCACGTGGCTATTAGGCGTGCTGAAGCAGTGTGGTGGGATTATCCCTTTTAAAAAAAGATGACTCCCATCGTCATCGTCTGTTTGGAGAGGAATGCTGTTTCATGCACGCACAAGGAAACGCGATCGCAATGGGGACCGAATTAATGTCATCACTTTACCGAAACATAGGGCGCTGAAAGGTTCTTGCTAAATTAATGCATTATTCATGCATAGTTCATGATTGAGTTCAGTGTTCTTGTATTGAAATGTTGTTTTGCAAAAAAGCTGTTGTTCTCTGAAGTTTTCTTGGAAACTAGTATTTTCAAGAACCTTAGCAATGTTTAACTGTTGTTTACTGAACAATGGTAAAAGCTAGAAACATGAGAGTCAAGGCTTTCTTTCTCCTATGCCGATGTAGCTACAGAACTAAATTTCAAAAATGAGTCAAAATGGAAAAAATTGCCTGGCACTAGATTCCCCTATTTAAGAAAAGCGTCTGGCATTCAATGAGTTAAGAAAAGTTACAAAAAATAATGCGATTAAATAACAGTGTTGCCAATGTTTTTATATAAAAACTAGACTGCTGTCACAGTCTTGTTCCACGGACAGACTGAGGAGATCATTTCTTCCTCATGCCATGAGGCTCTTTAACTCCATCCGGGGGAGTAAAAGCCCACATTAAACCACACCCCCACATTGCATATTACCCTATTTTTATTACAGTGTGTAATTTTATGTAGCACTATTTAGATACTCTTTATCAACACGTTACATTGGGTATTTATGTATTATATTCCTTTTACTTTATTATTGTTTTATTATGGATGGATGGATGGATGGATGGATGGATGGATGGATAGTTGTAACCATTAACTGAGATATTCAATGTCAAAATGTGCCCTAGACTTTCGGATCAGCTTGTATATATTTGGATAATTAGCCTTAGAGTTGTTTATTAATCTGCGGGTGGCAAACGGGCATTTCCGTTCTGCTGTTCCCCCTTCTGCCCCTGCAGACAGCTGCCCCACGCCCCCGAAAACCCCACGGCGGCGCTAAGCAGATCCGAGCGGCGATCTATCAACCTGACCTGGGCAAAGGCCTTCGACGGAAACAGCCCGCTAATGCGCTACATCCTGGAGGTGTCGGAAAACAGTAAGTTGCCTATGCCCTCTTTTTTTGCTAGCTCCGTTTCAAAGAAGAAGAAAAGGAAAAAACGGGTGGTATCCCCGAATGTGCCGTTACGGATTTCAAGTCATGCCGCTTCCGTGTCGTCACCCGCATTAGCCTGTTAGCATGCGCCGGCCCCCCTCCCCTGCCGCGAGCCTAAAAAGGAATTTAAGATTAATACGGGTGGTTAAGGGTGTCAATCATATTCTGATTTTTGAACAAAAAAGCGCTTGGACACAAAAAAGCGGCTGCTGAATTTTCGCTAGCAGTGTCGTCATAAAAGTGGTGGCTCAAACTCTGATGGTGGAAGATTGATTGGGCTTTGTTCTCTTGGGTACTGGGGGCAATTTTTAGTTTGGGGAACACAGTCTTTTGGCGGGATTTTTGGGCTGTTGATAATAAAATGGTGCTTCGGGGCTACAACAGCTAATTTAAGAAGCTGTACAGAATGTGGATCTGTTTTACTCGTGGTCGCCATCTACTGGCTTGTGTCGTCATTGCAGCCTTTCAAGTGTCTTATGCATATGCAAGTATGTACACAACTTACATGCGCTCGAATAAACTTCTTTTTTTCATCTTACTTGGGTTTTGGGTTGACGTTTGGACACTACATAAAAAGGGCCTTTTCTTACTTTCACCATTTTCATCCTACATTAACAGGAAAAAAAACGTGCGGACGAGCATAAAGTCGGACTCTGCATTGTCGATATTTTTTCTCTTTTTTGTTAGCCCTGAGTTAAAGCTGTAACTGGTTTAGCTCAAGAGAAAAAGCAGTGCTAAAAGCCTCAGAGTAAGGGTTAAAATAAAAATCAGTAGTAAAGATTAATAATCTTAGTTAATCTTGGATTAATAGTCTTTGTTTGACTCCGAGTTAACTGAAATACTCTGTATAAATGATTAGAAACTTAAGTTTGTGGTTGTGATTTAGATCTGCATGATTTAGCTCTTAATTTAAAGCTTTAACTGGTTTGACTCAAGGGTAATTAAGTTAACTCAAGAGTTAAATCACTTTGATTTACTCAAAAACATCTGTGGAAAAGCCAAACAATTTTAGTTTGTAGCTCCTGTTTAAATCAGCTTCATCTATATATTGAGTTAACCCAGAGTTAAGGATTTAACTGGATCAATTTAAGGGCATGAACACAGATAAAACAATAACTCAGAGTTAAATCAAGCATTATATTACTTTAATTTAACTTAAAATCAAAACCCATTCGTAGAAAATATCGGGAATTTTAGTTTGAGGCTCCGGTTTAAGTCTGTTTGACTTAACGCTTGACTAAACTCTGAGTTAATGCTTTAACTGGTCCAATCATTTTCTAAACAGTATATTTAAAATTGGAAAAGACACATTGACGTAGATAATTTTTCATTATTTTAGGCCAACAAATGTTTCTGCTAAGTTTAACCATTAACTCGTTTTTTGATAAGCGCAAAAGCAGCGTTTAAGAATTATCTCGGAGTTAACTCAAATAGAATAGAAGTTGTCCCGGGTTTGATTCGTTTGATTGAACTCTTGAGTTAACCATGAGTTAAAGCTTTAACAGTGCTCTTGCTCTTGCCTTTAACCGGAGTTAAAGGTTCAACTTTTGGCTTAGATAATTCACATTAATTATTGTTTCTTGTTTCAAAAATAATAATGGTTTATTTCTAGATGCCCCCTGGGCCGTCCTGCTAGCCAGCATCGAACCCGAATTGTCAGGGGTGACTGTGAAGGGCCTGATCCCGGCGCGGTCGTACCAGTTCCGCCTATGCGCCGTCAATGACGTGGGCAAGGGCCAGTTCAGCAAGGAAACTGATCGGTGAGCCGCCTACATAACCGGCTGTCGCCCTTCACGGCAAACGTTTAATTTTCTTGTACGATGACATCTTAGCGTGTCGCTACCGGAGGAACCCCCTAGCGCCCCTCCCCAAAACGTCATCGCCAGCGGACGCACTAACCAATCCATCATGATCCAGTGGCAGCCCCCACCTGAGAGTCATCAGAACGGCATCCTAAGGGGGTACACAGTACGGTAAGGTTACAGACGTCAAATATCGTTTTTGACAAGACTTGATGGTTAAAGACGTCAAAGGTCTATTTTTGTTAGGCTGCCATTGACAGTTGTAGATGTCAAAGACTCATTTTAGCCAGGCTGCCATCAATGGCTACAGATGTCGAATATCCTTTTTAGCAAGGATAACATCGAAAGTTATAGACACAAATATCTATTTTAGGTAGGCTGTCATTGATGGCTACAGACCCCAAAGACCCTTTTTAGCAAGGCTAGCATCCATTGAGGGGGGGGGGATTTTTTAAGGGTTATTGTTCTGTTTTCTTTATTAATTATCCATTATCCGTTATTGGTCAGTTCATAATACGCTACAAAGCCAAGGAGCCGGGACTCTTACTCTCAGCCAAAAGGCCAAGCTAAGGTCCTAGCCTTAAATAGGCTGCCATCGACGGCTACAGACGTCAAAGATCTTTTTTAGCAAGGCAAACATTGACAGTTATTAATGTCTAAGATCCGTTTTAGCTAGGCTGCCATCAACAATTATTCACATCGAAGACCCATTTTAGCTGCCTTTGACTGCCATAGATAATAATAATAATAATAATAATTTCCTTGTATTGTCATTCTGTGTAACAATGTACACAGAACGAAATGTCGATTGCACCTGACCCGTTGTAGCGAGCCGATGCAGCCGCAGCCAACAGAGGGCGCCGCCGACCACTTTTTAAGTCTTAGGAATGACTCGGCCGGGGCGCGAACCCGAACCTCCCAGTCTCAAAGCGGGCGCCTTACCATCTAGGCTACTGATGCAGGGTTGGGTAGGGTTACTTTTACTTGATTACTTTCAATTACTTTTGGATTACTCCAATAACAAATATGCTAATAAAAGACAAAAGAAACTAAAAATGAATAAAATGATGACTCACGACACGCGGTAAGCTTTCTCTCCTGGCTTTGATCTCTTTGATCTCCGGCAAAACTAACATAAAATGCGACAGAAACAAAATAAAAATAAATCCAAACAGCTTGCCAACCTCATTTCTGCCGTTCCATGTATTCCGTTACTCCCCAAGCCTGCACAAAATTTAGTTATTGTATTTATATTTAGTTTCTTTTGTCTTTTATTAGCATATTTGGTATTGGAGTAATCCAAAAGTAATTGAAAGTAATCAAGTTAAAGTAACCCTACCCAACCCTGTATAGATGTCACATAGCCTTTTTAGCAAGGCTAGCATTGATGGCTATAGACATCAATGATCTATTTTAGGTAGGCTGCCATTGACAATTTTAGATGTAAAAGATCAGTTTTAGCTAGGCTGCCATCAACAGTTACAAATATCAAAAAATAATTTTAAGTAGGCTAACATTGAAAGTTATTAATGTCTAAGATCCACTTTAGCAAGGCTGCCATCAACTGTTATAGACATCTAAGATCCATTTTGGATAGGCTGCCATCGAAGGCTACAGGCGTCAAAGATCATTTTAGCAAGGCTAACATCAACAGTTATAGATTTCTAAGATCCATTTTAGCTAGTCTGCCATTGACAGCTACAGACTCAAAAACTAATTTTAAGTCGGCTGCCATTGAAAGTTATAGACGGCTAAGATCCATTTTGGCTAGGCTGCCATCAACAGCTGTAGACGTCAAAGTTTTATTTTAGCCAGGGTGCCATCAACAGTTATTCACGTCTGAAAGCCATTTAAGCTGCCATTGACTGCTATAAATGTCACGTAGACTTTTTTGCAAGGCTAGCATTGATGGTTATAGACGTCAAAAATCCATTTTATCTCTCTCTCTCTCTCTCTCTCTCTCTGTCTCTGCTTCCCTTTCTTTCTATTTCTCTTTGGATTTCTATCTTTCTCTCTTTTTTCCACCTCTCTCACTATTTCTCATTCTATCCCTCTCTTTTCTCTCTCTCTCTCTCTCTCTCTACCTCTCTCTTTCTATCTATCTTCATCCCCTTTTCTCTTTCACTCTCTTTCACTCTCTCTGTCTCTCTTTTTTTCTTTCTTTGTCTCTTTCTCTGTTTCTCCCCTTCTCTCTTTCTCTCCTTCTTGTTTTCTCCTTCCCTCTTTCTCTCATTCCATTTCTCTTTGGATTTTTTTCTTTCTCTCTTTTTCCACCTCTCTCAATATTTCTCTTTTTCCACCTCTCTCAATATTTCTCTTTGTATCGCTTTTGTTTCTCATTCTATCCCTCTCTTTTCTCTCTTCCTCTCTCTTTCTCTCTATCTATCTTCATCCCCTTTTCTCTTTCACTCTCTTTCACTCTCTCTGTCCCTCTTTTTTTCTTTCTTTGTTCCTCTTTGTCTCTTTCTCTGTGTCTCTCCTTCTCTATTTTCTCCTTCCCTCTTTCTCTCATTCCATTTCTCTTTGGATTTCTTTCTTTTTCTCTCTTTCCCCCACTCTCACCATTCCTCTTTTTATATGTTTTGTTTCTCACATTCTCTCTCTCCTCTTTCTCTCTCTCTCTCTCTCTTCCTTCCTTTGTCTCTCTTTGTTGCACCCTCTCTCTTTCTCTCTTCCTCTCTATCTCATTTCTTTCTCTTATTCAGTCTCTCTAATCTACTGGTCCGGCCCCCGAGAATATATTTGTTGTATCGTGTGGCCCCTGATTTAAATGAGTTTGACACCTCTGCCCTAAGTGAAATTTCTGATTAAAATGCATCCTTTCATAAAAAGCTTCTCAGAGGTTTTTGGGTGAAATGAGTATTTTTTTTAAAACTTGGCAATGTGCTTTACAATTGTAAAGACTGAAATGTATATGTGTGTCCTTTATTTTGATATTATCCGATGCCTGTATAGCTACAGGGCTAAATTTTCTGTAGGTCTTCAAGAAGAGTCAAAATGGGAAAGAATTGGCTGGTTCTTTCCATTTGAGAGAAACATCTGGCATTGAATGTTTTAAGGATTGTATTTTTTTTAATTTAATAACAGTTTTTTGTGTAAATAGTTTGTTATTTCCGTCTGTTTATTGATAATTGGTGGGGTTTTTTGTGCCGTTCCTAAATATTTAGGCTCAAACAAAAAAAAAATTGTAGCATTTACAGCATATCCTATTGTTTTCAGTAGTTTGTTTTTGGTGCTTTGTTTCCCTCTAGCAGGTCGTTAACAGTACTGCATGTTTTCTATTCTGTTTGGTTCAGGTACCGACTGACCGGTCTCCCCGTGGACTACCAAATCAAGAACATCTCCAGCCCAGACGTGACCACACTTCTCCTGGAGGACCTCATCATCTGGACCAATTACGAAATCGAAGTGGCCGCCTACAACGGGGCCGGCTTGGGGGCCTTCAGCCACAAGGTCACCGAGTGGACCCTGCAGGGAGGTAATCACGCCTACCGTCCTACCGTCCGTCCGTCCACACAACTCCATTTATTTTTGATCTTCTCCGCATCCCAGTGCCCACCATCGCCCCCGGCAACGTGCAGGCCGAGGCCGTCAACTCCACGGCGATCCGCTTCACGTGGACGGCGCCCAACCCGCAGTTCATCAACGGCATCAACCAAGGCTATAAGGTCGGAAAAGGGGGGGAAGCAGTTGGGGGAGGGGGGGATTATTTATGTGCTAAAAAATGCATGAAAACAGAGCTTTCATACTAATAATATTGTGTAGAAAAATGGGAGGACACACATTTTAGGTACAGACGCACCCCTACATCGACTTGCGTAAAACTGTAGATACAGAGTATTTTTTCAGGATGTCGAGAATTATTTGGACATTGCTGTAAGTTGGATTTTGTATTGTGAGTACTTTTTTCCGAGTACAGGACATTACATTTTTTCCGACGCAACCGGCACATGGCGCTGTGAGAGGTCACCCAGCATCCACCCCGAAGAAGAAATCAGTTCCCTCTTCCTAGTTCGTCTGTAAACATACAATACTGTATCTCCAGCGCTAAGAACTCTGACATTTTTATTGTTTAATATCTCGTGCATCCATTCAATATGGTTGACACAAAGTGTTTAGAAGAGACGAGCAGTTTCTTTTTAAATTAAAGTGGAATAGGAAAGCTTGATGCGGTTGAGAAAAGGATCAGAACGCTTCTTTTGGGCCACTTTTTACCACGGAGGAGGAAGTAGCCTAACTCTTGAAGCCAATCTTCCAAAAGTAAGTTAAACTCATCTCATCTCATCAGCCGTACCGCTTATCCTCATCAGGGTCGCGGGGGGGCTGGAGCCCATCCCAGCCATCTCTGGGCAGTGGGCAGGGGACACCCTGAACTGGTTGCCAGCCAATTGCAGGGCACACAGGGACAGACAACTCATTCGCTCATTCACACCTAGGGACAATTTGGACCGGCCAATTCACCTGAAATGCATGTTTTTGGAACGTGGGAGGAAACCGGAGTGCCCGGAGGAAACCCACGCAAGCACGGGGAGAACATACAAACTCCGCACAGGAAGTCTGGAGCTGGATTTGAACCCACAACAGGTTCCCATGACATGAACTGTGCCGCACAAGCGCTAACCACTGCGCCGCCGTGCTGCCCTAAGTTAAACCCAACTTTATTTATCTTTATAGAGCATATTATTTTATGAAATGTTTATTTTTTTAGTACAAAACAATACAGGTTACTTATACAATCCTTAAACATACAAAATATAGCACTGAAGCAACTTACGAACAAATTCAACTTGCAAACGTTTGTCGTTCGCAAGTCTTATGTCTTTTAATTGAACTGAAATTGAAATGTATAAAGAATACATAAATACATTTACAACTATTATTTTAACTTTTGTTAGGGGTCTTTGTACTTATTTATTTATTATTATATTTAATAAAATAACTTAAATTGTCAACACTGTCAATCTACAATGATTTTTTTTTAAACTAATTTTAATTTATAAGGATTTTTTCCTTAAAATGGGAAAATATAGGATTTATTTATTTCATTTCAATTGTCAAGACTGATAATCGGAATCATTATTTTGGTATTTATTTAGTCTTATTTTGTCGTATATTTTCTTGTGTACAAAATACTATCGATGGATTATTTGCATTAAATGCATTTTTTGTGATCTAAAAAGCATAAAAGATGATGTATCTTTTAACATGAGTGACAAAAAACTGTGGAAAAAAAACATTGAAGATGCCTCAGTATTTTCGTAGTAGTTCTATAGTTGTAATGTAATATTTATGTAGTAGTACTTTTGTATTATAGAATCACTGTAGTAGTATTTTTGTAGTTTTTTTCTAAAGTCTTTTTTCCCCTCTTTTGGTGTGATAAATATTATTATTGATGGTGTAATGGTGTGTTAAAAAACATTTATATTTGTATTTATTTAATTACAATAGTCAAGACAGGAAAATCGAAAATAAATATTTAAATAAATATGCATGAATAAATAAATACGTGTTAAACTCCTTTTTATCCTAAATATGATTTTTTTCTTCACTAAATTAGATACAGAAAATTAACTGTAACTTTTTACCAGGAAACAATTCTCCTCATTCATTCTTTTTCTTGTTTCAAGACAATTTAACTTTTTTGTGTGTGTGTTGAAAAAATAAAGCGTACTGCATTGAGTGTTCAGTTTCAAATAAACTGTATTTTTTCTAAATTAAATTTGATTTAAACGGTCAAAACAGGATTTCTAGCCCAACAAGACAATTGTAAATGTTTCAAGACAAATACTGTATTTTTCAGAGTATACGGTGCACCTGATTATGAGGCGCACACTCAATATATTCCTCTCTGCGGTAATTGTTTCATATATAAGGCGTACCAGGCTGTAAGGCGCTTGAAATTAAAACTACAATAAGAAGATGGGCTGGCATAAAAAAAATAAAAATAAAAAATAAAAATTAATTCAGCATTTTCCCTAAGTGCCAAAACGTTAAATAAAATGTTGATTTTCTAAACTATTCTAAAGAATTTGGTTCAACTCTTCAGTGAGTATCAAGCCTCTGGAAATAAGTTCAGTCTGATAACTCACCACTTCATGGCAGGGGTGGCTTTGATCTTTTTTGTGCCTCTCCTGTATCCACCGTATGACACTGTATGGCAGTGTGTTGGTGGCCCATACGCTATCTACATGCGATGTGGGGATAAAAGTGACGATATAAGTACAGACTGTTTATGTTTTCAAAGCTTTATTCTTTTTCTAAAAAAGATGACAAAGTCCCCTCATTATAATTGGGGCAGAGAGGGAAGACGTTTCGTGCACGAGCCGAATCGTGTGATCACATCACCGGAAACTTTGGAGCTGAAACGTTCTTGCAAAGTTAATGCATTGTTCATGCATATGTTTAGTGGTCTTGCAATAAAATTGCAAAGTGCCCTTGTGTTTATAAACAATTGTTTAGATATTGGAGGTTATCAGAAATATATAAATGCTTATGTAGGTGTATTTCAATGCAATTATGTATCTCCTAATTTCTACAAATTATAAGGCACACTTTCCGGGCAAATTTTCATGTGCGCCTTACATTCCAGAAAATACGGTAGTTAAACAAATAATAAACATTTTTACACAGTTGCTAGCATGGGAGCCCGGCCAAGAACGTGATTTGTCGGTTGTGACGGCACGGCCCAACTTCCAGGACGGCGTCCACGTAGCCCACGTGACCGGCCTCAAAAAGTTCAGCAACTACTACACCTCGGTGCTCTGCTTTACCACGCCGGGGGACGGACCCCGGAGCCCCCCTAAGCTCGTCATGACGCACGAGGACAGTGAGTACCCAGCCCGATCTCGGATTGTCCCGTTTCTCTTTTTTTCTAAGCCTGCCCTCTTTCTGCGTTTAGCGCCGGGCGCTGTGGGTCACCTGAGCTTCACCGAGATTCTCGACACCTCGCTCAAAGTCAGCTGGAGCGAGCCCAGCGAGAAGAACGGCATTCTTACAGGTGTCCAACTTTTCTTGGTTGTTGCTATGATGCCATACATACATATACATATACATATATATATATATATATATATATATATATATATATATATATATATATATATATATATATATATTAGAGGTAAGATCTGGCCTAAACTACGCAGTTTGGGGGTTTATTTGGGGCCAAGTCCCTCAAATCAAGTGTGCATTGCAGGTGCAGCGCCTAAATGAACGGTTTGGCGCTGAAGTGCGCATCTCGGCAGTGTGCAGCGAACGAAAGTGAAACCAAACAAAATGGCACTGAAAAGACATTTGAATTCTGCAGATTACAAGTTAAAAATAGTGAAATATTTGGCCAAAAAGTAGAAAATAAAGTTTTTAGAGCTTGTAAGATATTGGAGAGAAGGAGAAACGACGTCTGACGTGAGGGAGGTGGTAGGAGGAAACCGCGCGTCTTTTACCCCAAGACCAAGTAGGAAGATTTCTTTGGGTTCAGTGATTTGGGGTAAAAGAACGTTTATCTAAATAATTACTTGGGTAAACGTAAGTGCATGCTGTGCAGATCATCCATAAAGGGGAAAATAACAGGGAGAGAAGTCCAGCCAATCGACTGAATGATTGAGACCTGAAAAGAGCTGGGACAACCGTTTCTAAGGTTACTGTAGGTAATACACTAAGACGTCATGACTTGAAATCATGCATAGCACGAAAGGTTCCCCTGCTTAAACCGGCGCATATGACCATTGGGATGACAAAGAGGAGTCATGGGAGAAAGTTTTGTGGTCGCATTTGAACTTTTTGGTCATAATTCCACTAAGCGTGTTTGGAGGAAGAAGAATGAAGAGTACAATCTGAAGAACACCATCCCTACTGTGAAGCACGGGTGTGGTAGAATCATGCTTTGGGGTGATTTTTCTCCACATGGGACCGAACGAGTGCATTGAATTAAAGAGAGGATGAATGGGGTGTGTATTGTGAGATTTTGGGGAACGACCTCCTTCCCTCAGTCAGAGCATTGAAGATGGGTCGTGGCTGGGTCTTACAACACGACAACGACTCAAAGCACACAGCCAGGAAAACCAAGGAGTGGCTCTGTAAGAAGCATATCATGGTTCTAACATGGCCCAGCCAGTCTCCAGACCTGAACCCAATCGAGAATCTTTGGAGGGTGCTCAAACTCAGTGTTTCTCAGCGACAGTCCAGAAACCAGACTGCTCTAGAGGAGATCTGCGTGGAGGAGTGGGCCAAGATCCCCTCTGCAGTGTGTGTAAACCTGGTGAAAGACTACAGGAAACATTTGACCTCTGTAATGGAAAACCATGGCTACTGTACCTAATATTAACATTCATTTTCTTAGGTGTTCAAATACTTAATTGCAGCTATATCACACAAATAGATCGTTAAAAAATCATGCACTGTGATTTCTGAATTTTTCTTTTTAGTTTATCTCTTTCACAGTGGACATACACCTACGATGAAAACGTCAAGTGTTTAAGCTTGTTGAAGATTTAAGTTTGTTTTTTTATTTAAAAAAATCCCCCAAAATCTACTTTCTCTGAGATTGTTGAAAATGTTTTTAAATGGCACCAATCACTAATGTTGCAGAGGTTTCCACTACCTAGATATAGAAAAAGCCCATTTTGAGCCCAATCAGTCTCAGTATGTAAAAAATGAACCAAGAAATAATTTTACAGGGGTTCCCCATACTTACATTTTAAAAAGGTCTCCCGTTGTAAATCTGATTTTATTGTATTCTCATAGATATTGTGTCCATTTTGGGGCTTCCTCTGTTAAATCACACCAAAAACATCCATTATCTGCACTGCTTATCCTCAGTAGGGTCGCGGGGTGCTGGAGCCCATCCCAGCTATCTTCGGGCAGTGGGCAGGGGACACCCTGAACTGGTTGCCAGGCGTCTCAGGGCACACAGAGACAGACAACTCACTCGCTCATTCACACCTAGGGACAATTTGGACTGGCCAATTCACCTGACATGCATGTTTTTTGGACTGTGGGGGGAAACTGGAGTGCCTGGACGAAACCCATGCAGGCACGGGGAGAATATGCAAACACCACACAGGAAGGTTCGATCTCATGACCTCAGAACTGTGCTGCGGACATGATAACCATTCAGTTGCTGTGCTGCCCTTGCACCAAAAACAATAAAACAAAACTTTAAAAAACATTCGGGAGTTCATACGACTCTCAGATTATTAAAACATGATAAGGTTTAAAATGGCAGCTAGAAATAATTTTACAGGGGTTTCCCACTATATAGGTGTAATAAAACCAATTTTAAAGACAAGTGACTCCCATTAAAAATCTCACTTGTTATACTTGATTCCCACAGAAATTGTTTCCATTTTTTTCTGATTATTCGATGAATAAAAAAATGCAGCTGAAACTTTTATCTATTTTGCTATAAACATGTAAAGCAGGGGTGTCCAAACTTTTGAGAAAGCAACCTATTAGCTCGCCTGTGTAACATTTTCATTTGACTCTTAGGGTCTCGTCAAAAAACTGCTGTACTGTTAAAACAGCATCCAGTTGCTTCACCTTTTCACAGAGTTCATTTCCAGGAAGCATTTTGTAGTCAGCATGTTTTGTCCGACATTGCCTCTTGATATTAAATTATTTAAAAACAGCCACAGTCGCTTGGTAAATTAGGCAGACGCAATTCTTTCGAAATTTTCGAAGAAAAAACACTCCAACATAACTTGTCCTGGAAGCGGTGGCCCTCACAGTCATCTTTCCTTTTTCTATTTACAGTCGCCATGTCAGAAATGGAGTGGGCTAAAATTCTCACGTAAAACCAAGAGCAAGGTAGCTAGGGGCTACTGCCATGATGAAATGGTGATTGTTACAAATGTATCTTTTATCAGCGAGCCTCATAGTATTAATTTTATTACGGAGGCCGCGGGCCAGTAAAAATTTGATCGCGGGCCAGAACTGGCCCCCGGGCCGGACTTTGGGGATGCCTAATGTAAAGGTTTGAAATGGCATCAAGCAGTAATTTGGTAGATTTCCACTACATAAGTGTAAAAAAGTCAATTTGGGGCTCAGTGACTCCTATCCAAAATTTCATTTTTATTGTTTTTCCGACAGGCTACCGGATCTCATGGGAGGAGTTCAACCGCACCAACACCCGAGTCACTCACTACCTTCCGAGCCTTACCCTGGAGTACAGCGTCACCGGACTCACGGCGCTCACCACCTACACCATCGAGGTGGCGGCCATGACGTCCAAGGGTCAAGGCCTGCTGTCGTCCTCCACTATCTCGTCGGGGGTCCCCCCAGGTCGGTCACGGGGATCCTGGACCTTGCGGCACCAGGTCAAAATTGTATTGTAAAATATTCCATGGTACCTCACAGAGCTTCCTGGACCGCCCACCAACCTGGCCATCTCCAACATCGGCCCGCGTTCCATCAATCTACTCTTCAAGCCAGGCTACGACGGCAAGACGTCTATCTCCCGGTGGCTGGTGGAGGCCCAGGTTAGATCGGACCATCCTGATTGGTTGGTGTACGATTGCGGTTTCTATGATAACCACAATGGGTGGTCTTAGGTGGGTTCTGTTGGAGAAAATGAGGACTGGGTGACAGTCTACCAGGTGTCCAATCTCCCGGATGCTCGTTCCTTGGACGTTCCTGGCCTCAATCCGTACACCTACTACAGGTAGGAATGTGTCCTGCATGCATATTGAGTTTTAAATACAAGGTTGGGGTGTCAATTCGGGCTTCGTAAGGGTTTCAGGTCATGGTTAGCGTTTAAAAGTCAAGTTTCAAGCCACTATTGAAGTAATGTTACAAAGTTATAAAATCAAAGATTATAGTTTGAAATTATAACTTAAAATCTGGAGTAGGGTTTTCAAAATTAGGGCTTCAAGACAAGGTAGGGTTTTTATGTCATAGTTCAAGGTCAAGTTTCTAGCCACAATTGGGGTTCTGTTTGAAAAGAATAGAATAGAATGGAATAGAATAGGATAGAATAAATTTATAAATTATAAGGTAATGTTCCGAGATTGTTTAATCAGGGTTTGTGTTTGAAATCTGGATTAGGGTTTCAAATTACAGATTGTATGCCAGGGAGAAGGTTATAAATTACATTTTTATACAATGGTTAGGATTTCAAGCCGTGTCTATTGTTTTATACTAGTGCTTTAAGACAGGGAAAATATTTTAAGAGGATTTTCAAGATTATAATTTAGAGGTAAGGTTTCAAGATAAGTTCAAGGGTCTAGTTTAAGGCTTTAAAATCTGGTTTTGTTTATGACTTATAGTTTTAAATCTGGAGTAGTACTTTTAGAAAGGCTTATCGTTTTAAATTATATTTCCGTGGTTAGACTTTCAAGCCATGGTAGGGCTTAAACATTGTTTTTAAAGTAAAGTAAGGATTTCGAGACCAGATTAGGGTTTCAAAGTCAAATTTGTAGCTAGGACTGAGGTCTGTGTTATTTTTTTAAGTTTAAGCATGCTTCAACTTTATGAAAAAGCTTTGAATTGCATTTCCATGTTTAAAGCCAAAGTTAGGGCTTCAAATGTGGTAAGCGTTTCTAAGTAAGGGTTAAAGCCAGGATTGGATATGGTTTGAATGTTTTCAAATCTGGGGGTTGTTTGAAGGTATGGTTCCTTAAATGGAGTTGGGTTTCAAATGAAGGGTTTCAGTCAGTTCAGTTACATTTTTAAGCAATAGTTGTTCGAATTTCAAGTTTGTTTCGGACTGAGATTTGAAGGTATGGTTTCAAAAGATTGGTAAATTTTCAATTTGTCATCTAACTATAGGTGATAGCAAGTTTAGCTAGCTCCTGTGATTTACATACTGTATGTTGTTTTTCTTGTGCAGATTCAGGATGCGTCAGGTGAATATCGTGGGAAGCAGCGCCCCCAGCCAAGCCTCTAGAAAGATCCAGACACTCCCCGCCCCACCCGATGTTGCCCCTGCTAACGTCACCCTGCGTACTGCCAGTGAGACCAGCCTGTGGATGAGGTGGATGGTAAGTGGGTCAGGTGAAAACCACAGACATTTGCAGACCTTTGCCACATCCAACATGGCGGCTTTCTCTCTATTCAGCCTCTTCCTGAGTGGGAGTACAACAGCAATGCAGACCAGGTGGGCTACAAATTGCAGTATTCCAAAGCGGGTTCGACGGGTCGCCCGCTGACCCAGAACATCGCCGACCGTCTAGAGCGGGAGTTTACCATCGAGGACCTAGAGGAATGGACCGAGTACGAGGTTAGGGTGCAGGCCCTCAACGGTATCGGCTATGGTCCGTGGAGCCAGCCCATCCGGGGTCGGACCAAGGAGTCAGGTGAGGCCAGGTTCTGATTAAACAAACGCTGTACTTGTATTTCTTGCTCTCTTTCTCTCCTTCTCACTCTCTTCCTCCCTTTTTATCTCTCTCTTTCACTTTCTTTGTTCCTCTTTGTCTCTTTCTTTCTCTGTGTCTTTATAACTTTTTTGCTCCCTCTTCCTTTTTCCATTTCTCTCTCTTTTCTCTCTCTCTCGCTTTCCTTTTCTCTCCAACGGTATCACGACAACACTGTATGTAACATCCCACATGCCGACATTTCTTGTGTAAATACCATGTAAATTATAACTTTAGCCTTATCCCCCTTGTTTTATAACCTTATCTTCTCTGTTCCTTTATCTTCTTGTCTCATACCTCACTGTGAATGTGTAAAACTGGAGTGTCATGCCCAATTTCGTTGTCACAATATGTTAACCCATTTTGTAACAATGACAATAAAGGTATATTCTATTCTATTCTATTCTATTCTATTCTATTCTATTCTATTTCTTCCCTTCTCTCTTTCTCTCCTTCTCTTTTCTCTCTTTTTCTCTTTGGATTTCTTTCTTTCTCTTACTTTCCCCCTATCTCACTATTTCTCTTTTTATCTCTTTTTTATCCCATTATCCCTCTCTCTTTCTCTTTTTCTTTGTCTCGAATCTACTTATCCGGCCCCCGAGAGAATGTTTGTTCTATCGTGTGGCCCCCGAGTTAAAGTGAGTTTGACACCCCTGTCCTAAACAGAATGATGCTAAATGATTTATTTCAAATGCAGTCCCTTCCTGTGGCCCCACCAACGTGTCTGCCTTCGCAACAACCTCCAGCAGCATCCTCGTGCGCTGGTCCGAAGTACCGGAACCAGACCGGAACGGGCTCATTTTGGGCTACAAGGTAGATCGTTTTTCCGAATCGGCAAATTTGTGCTCCTTCTGATATCCGATCTGGGTTTTTTCCAGGTGGTCTACAAAGAGAAAGACTCAGACAGCAACGCCCGGTTCTGGGTGGTGGAGGGCAACGCCACCCGAAGCGTCCAGCTGACTGCTCTGGGCAAATACGTCCTGTACGAGATCCAAGTGCTGGCGTTCACCCGCGTGGGAGACGGGCGGCCCAGCTCGCCGCCCATCTATGAGAGGACCCTTGATGACGGTAGATATTTTGGGGTACCACTGTAAGAGTCGAGAAAAAATGGCGTTGATGGGGGCGTGGGATTAAATTAATGGAAGCTTCTTCAAATACACCAACCTTTTTTGAGCTAGGAGCTACTTTTTGCTTACTGATTAGCACAAAGGGCTAACATTTTGAAATGCTTTTCGTATAGGATAGGACAGGACAGGACAGGACAGGATAGGACAGGATAGGACAGGATAGGACAGGATAGGACAGGATAGGACAGGATAGGACAGGATAGGACAGGATAGGACAGGACAGGATAGATTGTCATTGATAAAAAAGTTGTGAAATACTGTATGAAACAAGATTAAACATGGTACTCCAACGTAAAACATATACTAAAGACTTTAAAGAGAAAAAACTATCAGGATAAATACTCAAAATAACCCTTAATAATCGCAATTTAGATCTTAGAAAATGTTATAACAACAATGCAATGAAAAAGAATAGTGCGTTATTTGTTATTACTGTGTTATTACTATGTCATTGCACGGTTGAATATATTAGAAGTAAGGTTAAAACAGTTTCAGTCAACTATTAAAACATGCCCGACAGAAATCACTTTTCCTAGAAAATCACAATGAACCGTCAGTGGTGAGGGATTTCTCAAAACCAGTCTGCAGGCTACTCAGGTGAGACAGGGGCTACCCAGGGGCAGCACGTCGGCAATCCTATAATCTAAGAACACTTTTTAGAGTGAAATAAATTGCGGTAAGAACTGTTGATTTTTTAACCTGAAAATAACAAATTTAAACATTCAAACTAAAAAATATGTTCCTGCCTACGTTTTTTTTTAAATTTAAAGTATAATATTTTCTCAAACTAAACTCTAATTAACGGGTAGTATAAAGCGAATGAGCATATGCTGGTTATTTTTAGCAATCTGGCTACTTTTTTTTAGCTAGCTATTTAACAAGCGATCTACCTAGATTTTTATATTTGTTTGCATGCTATAATGCTAACATTTTATCTGTTTATGCTAGTTATCTAGCCAAATTTTGGCCTCCTTTCTAGCTAGCCATCTAACTTTTGGTCTGGCTATTTAGATGGATTTTACTCTTTTAGCTAGCTTTCTAGCTCCCTCTGAGTTTTTTCCTTGAGTATGAACATTACACCAAAATACTATTATCACTGATATAATGATGTTTGGCATTATGATTCTAAGTAAACCAAGTTACATGTTTACTTTTTCCATATTTTGCTTAAAATATTACTGTTCCCACAGAAAATATTTTATAGCAGGAAGCAGGAAAGTGTGGCAGGGATGCTTGTCCCTTTTTTTTTTTTTTTTTGGGGGGGGGGGGGGGGGGGGGATGGCGGGGGGGTTAGTGTAGGGTGTAAATGGTAAAAGTAAAACAAATGTTTTAAATACAGTCAAAACACTAATCCATCCCCTCCCCACCCAAATATTAAGAAAACGAGTTTTTTGTACCAAACAGAAAATTCTAAATAAAATAGTACCCTAAATAAATGATTTCTTCACATTTTAAAAACAATTTGATAAAATTATTTGTATAGAATATATAAAATATTCATACACAAAAACAAAAAATGATATAGTTAAAAAATAAAAATGCGTATATATTTATTTATTGTTTATCATTTTATTTAAAATTATCCCTCCCAAACCCATTAAAATTTTAAATAAAATAGCGCAAAATAATCTAACCATTTTTAATTAAAATAGATGTAATAAACAATGTATAAAGAAAATATAGGATGTTTATATTAAAAAATACATATTTATATATAAGAATTCAAAAATAATAATTTTATTGGAAATACACTTCCACACTTTTGCCACAAAACGTGTCTATAAACAAGAAGAAAAATAGAATTAAAAATAACCAAAATTATTAATTGTGTCCAATAATATTAATTATTCACTATTATGCACAATATATTTTAAACAACTTCCTTAAAACTATACATTTTGGTTTGAACTACCCTCCAAATTTGCCTATTTTGTTCAAATTCTAATTTATTACAATTGGTTTATTTTATTTAGAACCCACAAAATGGAATTGAAACATAGGTACATTTCTTTTGAAGCTAACAGCAATTTTTTTTAGAAATTTCAAAAGATTTGGGTCATATTGTTTGAAAGAACCCCAAAAACCTGTTCTTGTGAGTCAAAAACAACAAAAAGTAGTTTTTTGGGACAGTCAGCAAGGAGGGGTGAGCCATCTTTTTTTAATGCTTGTAACAATATCATCTTGTCCCAACAGTGCCCGGGCCCCCGATGGGCATCCTTTTCCCGGAGGTGCGTACTACCTCAGTGCGCCTGATCTGGCAGTCTCCGGCGCAACCCAACGGGATCATTTTGGGTAAGCGAGCCCAATTGAAGCCGGGCCTGTTCCGAATTAAACCCAGTTTTAATTCCCAGCCTACCAGATCACGTACCACCTCAACTCCACCAACGGCAACGGCGCCACTGTGGACGTTCTCAACCCCAGCGCCCGCCAGTACACGGTGACGGGTTTGAAACCGGAGTGCGTCTACGTCTTCCGCATCACGGCGCAGACGCGGAAGGGCTGGGGCAAGGCCGCCGAGGCGTTGGTGGTCACCACGGAGAAGCGAGGTCAATAACCTAGCTTATAAACCTTACATGTGTCTAACTCATGGCACATTTTGTGGGGCTTGAAAGACAATGTTGAGAGAAGCACAAGAGAAAAACTAGCTGCTTCGCGTCAAAAATTGACTTTCGCTGCGCCAAACCCAGCAACGCTTAGCCTGGGGCCATTTTGCTCGTCGTTTTATAATCAAATCTTACATCTGTAGCCAATATGGTCAGTAAATAAATTATTCTAACAAACAGTTTATTGACCAATTGAGTTAAAGAGACGGGTTTTGAAAACTCATCTCGACTTTTTGGAGCATCACATACATTTTTAGATCATTACGTCAGGAAAACGGATAGAAAACCTTGTTTAGTTATTCTGAAGGGTGGCTACACACGCTTTAGGTGGATTCTTTTTACCGTTTTGAGCGTTCAATATACTTTAATCAAGACACACACTCTTGGGTTTATGGACATTTTTTCTACTAATCATCTACTGGAGAAGCTTGAATAGAACACAAAACAATAATAAGAACAAAAACAAAAACTAGAAGTTGAGAACTTAATCTGGCACCATTTGGACAGACATTGGCTGGATTATTACGTTGTTGTATTTTGATAGGGTTCCCCATTTTACGTCACACCAATACCGATACCTAGCAACAACGAGATGTTCTGCAAAGTTCTTCGTCGATGAAGATGAAGGCCCATTCTTTATGTCCTCGGCTGTAGAGTGATGTGGAATCCTGGTAGGCTTGAGACCCTGTTGGGATGAGGACCAAAGGATGCAGGGAGTTGAAGCAGAGGTTGACTGCTGGTATCTTGAGGCTTCTCTGAGGTCACTGGCTTTGTCCCACTGGTTTGGCCGCTAGCTTGATCAAGCTTGGCTGGCGACCTGGCAAGGCTTGCGGGCTGCCTGTTGAGCTGAGACCTGGCCAGGATCGGCCATGGTCTTGGTCCAGCTTTTTCTGTCAGGGGATGCCCTGCTACCTTGTGGCTGGCCAAATTCAGACTGCCCTTGCGAGGTGAGACATGTACCAGCTCTGGCTTCTGGTCTCTCGGGAGGGGCGGACCCCTGTGGTGGAGTTGTGACGGCAACATTTGATGTGCTAATGAAGCCGTAGCCCGCCATTCCCAACCTCACATTCCAGCAGTATCAGATAACATATCTATGTGATTGACTTAAAAACCAGTATTGACTTCACATGTTTTGACATTGTTTAAACATTTTCTGACGTTGGAAAACGGAATTCTGACTAAACCTTGAATACTCTAAACATCTATGACTCCTAATTTAATTTTAAACCTCTGAAAAGACCTCCAGCCCTCCAGCTAAGGCAGGCCTTTTATGCCATTAAATTACTAGTTTGGTTATTGTAAGGTTTTCTAGCACGTGGCCCCCGAGCTAGAATGAGTGACACCCCTGCGTTACGGTACCTCTTTGGGTTCTAACCGGGTTCTGTTTGTCTTCTCAGCTCGTCCCCAGCCCACCAGCCGGCCCGCCGTGCCCCAGAAAGAGGTGCGCGCCCGTCGAGTGCTTCTCTCCTGGGAACCAGGCAGCGACGGGCTCTCGCCGGTGCGCTACTACACCGTGCAAAAGCGCCAACTACCTGATAACAACTGGACCGTGCACTCGGCCACCGTCAGCCACGATGCCACTTTTTACGTCGTCTCCAGGTTGGCGCTGTCGCCGAAAATGTTTAAGAAATCTGATAAAAACCATCTAAATCTGAACTAAAATTAGAATGTGTATTATTTGATTTTTTTTTTAAATGCATAGAAAATAAAATTGGGAAAAAAGAAGAGCAGCTTCAGCAACAGACTGCTGTCACAGTCTTGTTCCATGGACAGACTGAGGAGATCATTTCTTCCTCATGCCATGAGGCTCTTTAACTCCACCCGGGGGAGTAAAATCCCACATTAAACCACGCCCCCACATTGCATATTACCCATATTTTATTACAGTGTGTATTTTATGTAGCACTATTTAAATACTCTATATCAACATGTTACATTGGGTATTTATGTATTATATTCCTTTTACCTATTATTGTTTTATTTTCAACACAAGGATACTGCTGGAAGTGTGAATTTCCTTACGGGGATGAATAAAGTATCTATCTATCTATCTATCTAAATGAATAACATCTCAAACTAAATCAATTTAAAATATTGTTATCAGAATATATTCTGATTTTAATATTGGGTGCCAACAAAGGAGATTTCATAGGACGCATTTTTGTTATTTTGACAATGAGTGTGTGTTTGTTGTTTTGGCTATTATATCATTGTCATTTTTGGCCAATCATGCTGCTGTTCCCTGATTTTCCACACCCTTTAGGGCGAATTTGCTTATGTAACCAAGGAGATTTAATCAAAATACAGAGCTCAGGGGAGGGCCCTTGGTTGGACAGGTTGAACTTTCTCATCTATTAGTTTTCTCATCCTTTCCTCCTTCCAGGTTTCAAATCAATTGATGACTTCTCTCACTTATTTGAGTGTCTATTAACGTTTAAACCTAATCATAAAATGTCTAAACTTAAAATGCGCATGAATAAATAATTGTAATTAAAAAATTAACCAAATAAAGACTATTAGAAATATCTCTCTCTCTCTCATTAGCCGTATCGCTTATCCTCATTAGGGTCGCGGGGGGGCTGGAGCCCATCCCAGCCATCTTCAGGCAGTGGACACCCTGAACTGGTTGCCAGCCAATCGCAGGGCACACGGGGACAGACGACTCATTCGCTCATTCACACCTAGGGACAATTTGGACCGGCCAATTCACCTGAAATGTATGTTTTTGGAATGTGGGAGGAAATCGGAGTGCCCGGAGGAAACCCACGCAAGCACGGGGAGAACATACAAACTCCGCACAGAAAGTCTGGAGCTGGATTTGAACCCACGACAGGTTCCCATGACATGAACTGTGCCGCACAAGCGCTAACCACTGCGCCGCCGTGCTGCCCTATTAGAAATATAAAAACCAAAATAAAGGTAACATTTGAAAATAGTAGAAAACGATTACTGTTTTAAGTTAAATCTTTTAAAATCTAAAACAAATAAAACAAACAAAAAAAATGTACGACAAAATTGAAATGGGGAAAAATAATTGAAATCTAAATGTCATGAAAAATTTATAAAATCTCAAAAACAAATTCATTTAAAATAATATAATAAAAAAACAATGAATAAAATAGTAGTGTAAAAATAAATGAATTAATTAATTTAGGTAAAATAAAAAAAAAAAAAAATCCTAAAAAGTAAAGATCATTTTTAAAAATGTAACAAAATAATCGCCATTTTAATTTAAAATATAAATTTAAGTAAAACTTACCAAAATCTAAAAAATAAAATCATTAAGAAAATAAAGAAATTCAATAGACATTTAAGTACAATTAAAAATTAAATAAAATGGATAATAAAATCTAAATCCAAGTAAACGATAAGACAAATTTCAAAAAGAAAAAAATGGAATTAAAATGTACAATTATATTTTCTATTTAAATCTAAATTAATAAAATCCAAAACACATTCCAAAGACATGCATTTCAGGTGGATTGGTGTGAATGAGCGAGCGAGTTGTCTGTCGCTGTGTGCCCTGCGATTGGCTGGCAACCAGTTCAGGGTGTCCCCTGCCCACTGCCCGATGATTGCTGGGATGGGCTCCAGCACCCCCGCGACCCTACTGAGGATAAGCGGTGCAGCTAATGAGATGAGATGAGATGAGATAAAATCCAAAAAATTAAAATGTAAAATTAATTTAAAACATGATTAAATCTATATTAATAACGTCAAACATGTATTTAAAATATTAAATTCAATTTTTAATTCAATAGATGATATCATTGAAATATTGAATTGATAAAATCTAGATAAATAAAGCCACACTAAAATAAATAATAGAGAAACTCACATTAAAAAAAATTAAGTAGATTTGGTTTCACTTTCACTCCACTCATTATTTGGATATTATGTCTCATCTCATCTCATTAGCTACACCGCTTATTCTCAGTAGGGTCGCGGGGGTGCTGGAGCCCATCCCAGCAATCATCGGGCAGTGGGCAGGGGACACCCTGAACTGGTTGCCAGCCAATCGCAGGGCACACGGGGACAGACAACTCACTCGCTCATTCACACCTAGGGACAATTTGGACTGGCCAATCCACCTGAAAGAATGTTTTTGGAATGTGGGAGGAAACACGGGGAGAACATACAAACTCCGCACAGGAAGTCTGGAGCTGGATTTAAACCCACGCAGGAGGTTCCCAAGACATGAACTGTGCCGCACATGCGCTAACCACTGCGCCGCCGTGCTGCCCTGGATATTATATGTGTTTTTTAATTAATTTGAAAATAATAATAATAATATTATTGATTGATTTATTAGGTTTATTTTCGGGGTTTTTTGAGGGGCGTGTTGAAACTGATCCGTGAAACTCACAGATTACTGAAAAATCACCCGATCACTCATCAATTATTCATCCATTCATTAATGCATAGCTTCTTTCCCGCTCTCGGCTCAAAAGGCTGAAGCCGTTCACGTCCTACCAGTTCCGGGTGAAAGCCACCAACGACATCGGCGACAGTGACTACAGCGAGGAAAGCCACGCCATCACCACCTTGCAGGACGGTAGGTCACCCGAGGTTCTCGTTGCCGCAGTGACCGATGACGCAACTGTATCCCGTTTGATCTTTTGCCGTCCTTTGGTCACGCCAGCGCCGGACGAAGCGCCCGTCATCTTCTCGGTCACTCCCCACACCACCACGTCGGTGCTGATTCGCTGGAATGTAAGACAGAAAATTTCAATATTCATAATGTGAAGTGAGAAAGACATGCCTATTATTTGCCTCTTTTTTGCATTTTTTTCCAACATGCAACAGCAAAACAGGAAATATCGCTTTTTTTTCCATCTGTTGCCTTTTACATTAAAATATATTTGCTATTTTTTATTTATTTTGCATTTATCACATGTTTAAATACAATTATGATTTTAATAAACATTATTTCAAAGCGCCTTTCAGGAAACCCAAAGTTGCTGTACATAGAATATTAAACTGTGATATTATTAAACACAAAAATAATAAACAATAGAAAGAATAAAAATACTGTAATTCCTGGCTACATCGCGCTTCGGTTATTGTTAGTTCACTGCTTCGGGGATTTTGAATTGAATTTTCTTTATTGTCATTGATATCAATGTATTGTGTATTGTGTTCTGAGCAGACAGCACACATCAAATGCTATCACAGGGGCAGGTTAGGAGGGTCATTTATTCAACTGCAATTCTGTATTCTGTGTTTATTTGTAGATCTATAATTGGTATTTTGTTACAGTCATTTACTCTCAGTCAATAAGCACGTCATCTCAAAGTTGGACCCTAGGGGGCTTTTATGAAGGTGCGATGCTACTTCGCAGAGGAGGTTCCGGTTAACAGCGATAATACAAAGTGAAAGAACCATGTGAGGCAGTTTATGATGGGTAGGCAAGTCTTGTCCAGATTGGATAAGATAGACAGGATAGCAGCAGAACTACGGAGGTCCAGTGGTAGTGAGCTACAGAAATGGAGAGTAGCTCTTTATAATGTAACACATTTACAGGTAAAAATAAAATAAAATAGAAATAATCTTTTTTTTTTTTGGGGGGGGGGGTATTTTATTGTAAAACACTGAAATAAATCTCATTTTTTCTTTGGCAAAATCAATTTTTTAGTCATTTTTTAAATTATAAAAATAGGGAAAAATAGAAAAAATTGAAAAATGAAAGTTTCTTAATTTTATTCCAATTTACCCTTATATCTGTTTTATTAAAGCATCTATTTTCCACCGCGCCTGTCTGCTTTTGTCTTACTTTTAGCAGAGCTGTTCAGGGTGGAACACATTAGGTTTGGAGTAATGGGCAGAAATTATGCTCATCCCCGCAGGGTTTTTTTTATTTATATACCTGTGATAATAATAAAATATAATAAAAGTAATTTGAAAGTCTTTATATGTCTGTGTAGCATGAAAATAGTGAAAGTAAGAAAAGGAATGCCTAACTAATTTGTTTCCAGAAGCATGGTCCATGAGTGCAAGAAGGTAAAATTAAGTTTTATTGTTTAATTCATAAATATATATTATAAAGGATTTGGCTCATTAAGAATCAAGCCTTTGGGAAGGATTTCAGTATGCTAAATTGCCATTAGATGGCAGGAGTGGCTTTGATTAGATCAAGGATCCTGGATCCAGCGATTGAGAGTGTGTAGGCGGCTCATATAGCGAGTGGTGCGAAAAATGAAGATATGGAAAAGTACAGACGTAGAGCTTTTTTTCTTTTTAAAAAAAGATGAGAGTCCCTTCGTTATTGTCAGGGCAGGGAGGGATGACGTTTCGTGCACGTCCGCAGGAACGTGATCGCCATGGTGACTAAAATCATGAGATCACATCACTGGAAACATCGGGCACTGTAAAATTCTTGCAAAGTTGATGCATCGTTCATGCATATGTCCAGTGTTCTTGCGATAGAATGTTATTCTGCAAGCATAGGCATACTTATGTTTATTTATATTGTTTTATTTTATGTAGGCAGATTTTGCCCACTTTTTTATCAATGATACACAATAAAAATGTGTACTTTGGTTTGACTTGATCTACACAAAATATAATGTTAATGTTGTTGTGTCTTCTTCCCCCATGCATTCTCCCCCCCTTTTCGTCCCCCCCGCAGCCCCCACCTGAGGAGCAAATCAATGGCATCCTCCTGGGCTTCCGCATCCGTTACCGTGAGCTGCTGTACGACCGGCTCCGTGGATATTCCCTCCACGCCATCAACAGTATGTCAGCGTGGGCTGAACTCACTGGTGAGCCCCACCTCAAATAGAAATGAATACATAAATGGCTGCAGTATTAAAAGAAGACGCTAGATGGCGGAAAAGGGTTGTTTTTTTCACCGCAATGATCCCAAATCTTCCCTCTGTGCAGCGCCTTACAGCATCCGGAATCTGAGTGATGCAACTTTGACCCAGTATGAATTGGACAGTAAGTTCAGATGATAATAACAATAATAATAATAAAAAAAAATTAGTTGTGTAATCTCGTGCCCTCTTACCGGCAGACCTCAGTAAGCACAAGCGCTACGAGATCCGCATGAGCGTGTACAACGCGGTGGGAGAGGGGCCCAACAGCCCCCCACAGGAAGTGTTTGTCGGAGAAGCAGGTAAGAAAAATGGCAACAAATCACTTCAATGAGGTAAAAAATGGATATAAATGACAGAAATGACCTGAATGGGGTAAATAAAGTCAAGTCATGTTTCTTTGTATTGCCCTTAATCACAAGGAGTCTAAAAGGGCTGCACAGACCACAGACTCTTACAGACGTATTACTCCATTCCCTGATCTAAAACCTACATGAGGGAAGGAAAAACTCAAAAACCTCAACATGGGGAACATTAAGAAACCTTGAGAAGGGACTGCACATTCTCTTTTATTTTTTTTCTGTTCCTCTCTTTTTTTCTCTTTTTCCCTTTTCTCTCTTATACTCCCCCCCTCTCTCTCTCTCTTCATTTCTTTCTGTCTTTCTCATTTTTGCTTCTTTTTTGCTCCTCACTCTTTCCTTCTCTCTTCTTCTCTACCCCCTAACCCAATTCTCTTCTCATTAAAGTGCCAATCAGAGATCATACACCACCAATATTATTAACAATAAAAGATACCAGGTATGATATACCACATTTCCGAAACCCAGGTGCTATTTTTTTTATTTTCAATTTTTTTATTAGAGTTGTTCACCGACAATTTCCAATCATTTAGGGGTAAAATAGACTTAATTGATGTAATAAAACAAAAAAACTCACATGCATTGGGAAGAAAAAGGACAGATTTGATCCCAAAAATTTGCTAAAAATCAAAAAATTGACAAATTTGCTACAATAAGACAACAACAAAAATTACATTAATTGGGTTAAAAATTTAGTATAAAAGTAGTATAAGTAAAAAAAAGGTGACATTTGAGATAACTTATCTGCACCGCTTATTCTCAGTAGGGTCACGGGAGTGCTGGAGCCCATCCCAGCTATCTTCAGACAGTGGGTGGGGAACACCCTGATCTGGTTGCCAGCCAGTTGCAGGGCATACAGAGCCAGACAACTCACTCGCTCATTCACACAGGGACAATTTGGACCGGAGGAAACCCACGCAGGCACAGGGAGAACATGCAAACTCCACACAGGGAGGCTGCGGTAGCTGGACTTGAACCCTGAACCTTTGCACCGTGGGGCTGTGCGCTAACCACCCAGCCGCCGTGCTGCCCATACATATATATATATATATATATATATATATATATATATATATATATATATATATATATATATATATATATATATATATATATATATATATATATATAGACACAAATGATTTTTCCCTTCCCTCTTTTCTTTATTTGAAATTGACTTTATGTGCAGTTTGGTTGTTAAGTGTTATTAAATCAAGTGACTGCTCCTAGTTTGTTTTTTTCCCTTTTCTTTTTATATATATATATATATATATATATATATATATATATATATAAAACCACAAACAACTTGAATTGACTTAAAATTTGACAAATTTTATTCAAAAAAAACAAATTTTTGGTTTAAAAAGTTATACAAAAAACTTGGTTAGAAATAAAATTCAGAAATCAAATAAAGAAACATTTTTCAAATGACACAAATTTGAGGGTGATAGCGTTTTTTTGCTTTTGTTTTTCCTAAAAATGATAACCAGTCAATTTCACAATTTCATTCTTCATTCATATACATAGAACGGACCAATTTCCTATTACAAAACACGTTTTCCTTCTTCACCCATCTTGTTATATTTTCAAGCTCTGCCTCATCTAAACCTATAATATTTTCCCTTCAGTCCCCACGGCCCCCCCACAGAACGTGGCCGTCCAGTCGTCCACTGCCACCCAGCTGGACGTCACGTGGGACCCGCCGCCCGTCGGCGCTCAAAACGGCGACATCCAAGGTTACAAGGTGAAAACACAACCAAAATCACTGTGCAAACAATAAAAAAGTATGTCTGTATTTAATACATAGATTTAAAGGGACAGTGTGTAATATTCAGTGCTACAAAAAAAACACTCATTCAGTTGATTTGAATACTAGGCAAAAATACAGGAACTATAATACTAGTGCTCATTTTTATAAATATTTATAGGTCGAGAAATTTGTATAGTGGAATACTGCCATGTTTGTCTGGCATCTTGCTGCTACGCTGTGCTCCATGGCACTGGTTTTCGTTCGCATTAAACGATACAGTGCCGTCTGGAGGTCAAATATTACACACTTTGGCTTTAAGTATAAATTATGTATTTAAATGCATCCATATCTGTAATAATTTATAATGTAAACACATTTTTCAGTTAGTTCGTCCAAATTTACCCTGAAAATTTAACTAATCAGGACCTCATATTTGGTACGGACCTATGTATTTAGATCAAATAGTACATTTCTTAACACAATAATGTAATTAAATCAATTAACTACTCCAAATTAAAAGACGTCAAATGCAACTAATTAGGTCAGTTATAACCGAATGTACAGACGCTGCCCTACTTATGATCGATCGTTCGTAAATAGAATTTGTTCGTAAGTTGCTTTAGTGCTATATTTTGTATGTTTAAGGTTTGTATAAGTAACTTGGATTGTTTTGTACTAAAAAATAAACATTTCATAAAATAATATGCTCTATAAAGATAAATAAAGTTGAGTTTAACTTACTTTTGGAAGATGCGCTTCAAGAGTTAGGCGACTTCCTCCTCCGTGGTAAAAAGTAGCAAAAAAAAAAAAGTGATCCTACACTTTTCTCAACCGCATCAAGCTTTCTTATTCCACTTTAATTTCAAAAGTGGCAAAAAAGAAGCACTACAGTAATATCCTCTACTCGGAAAAAGGTACACACGATACAAGATCTAACTACCAGTAATGGCTGGATATTTTTCGACATCCCCCAAAAAATGTTCGAATCTACCGTTTTTCGCAAGTCGAATGGTCGCAAGTAGGGGAGTGTCTGTATTAAGATCATACAAACACACCAACAAATATTTTTTTTAAATTCCACTAAAAGTTGATATTCCAACAAAATGAAACTACTCTTTTTTCAGACTACAAGCTGTGCTGAATATTTTGGAATTTCTGATTAAAATGTATAAAAATAATTAATTTAACCAGTATGCGGCATTTCATCTTTCTCAATACCAGAAACTAGCTTCATATCTTGAATAAAAACTAGCGTAATTTTATCTTTGTACATGGTCTACTACACCAGAAATTAGCGTGCTTTCCTTCACTCGAAAAAAAATAGCTTTACTCTGAAAACAGCCTTCTTCATTTACTGCAAAAACTAGCATCGATTATACAATTATCACTTAAAAAGTATATTACTTACACCCAAAATTGTTCCTGATCTTTCAATGTAATAACAAATGAGCTTTATTTTCTGTTTTGCTGAAAATGAGCTATGTCTACTACACAAGAAATAAGCATATTTTGCTTCATCTACAAAACTAGTTCTAGGCTAAAAATACTTTCCTTTATTTACGGCCCAAACTAGTTTTTAGTTTATATTATACAACGATATATTATACAATAAAAAGTAGGACAATTTCACCCAAAATGTACTTGATCTGTCAATATGAATCTAGCGTTGTTTTGCGTCAAACCTAAAGAACTCTAAAACTGCTTTCTTCTCAGGAAAAAATAGCACTGATTATAGTAGGGCTCTCTAACATAGTGCCCCCTACAGACAGCAGATGTACATGCGAACCTGATCTGAAAAAAGCTCAATAGTGCTGGTTTACAGTGATTCTCTGGTAAAATGATTTTTTTTAGTGGTTGAATAATTGTATTTAGCACTACTTCCAATAATGAACCGGTAATAACATTGTAACAACATAGTAATAACATGATACGTAGTCATTTCAGAAATGCTTATCAAACTGGTAGCCCTTTGTGCTTACTAGTAAACCAAAAAATATCTCTCTGCTTGAAAAAGGTTGGAGATCCCTGGAATGCACAATGACTACATATGAAAATTTACTTCGTCTGTCCATGTAAAACAAGTACACTGAAAATTAGCATCATTTTCTGTTTCACTGAAAATGAGCATTGTTTACTGCGCCAGAAATTGTTGTTTTTTCCTTCACCAGAAAAACTAGCGTTGCTCCATTTTACGCCAAAAACTAGCATTGATAACGATGATTACATGGTTGTACTGTAATACAAATGATCGGAATGCAAAAAAAAATGTGACAAATTCTTGTGAATAACGACGCCAAGGTCTACTTTTGGGAGTCCCTTCGCAAGAACGAGACGGAGCGTCTTCGGACCCTGTTCATGCCCGAGGGTAGCGTGAAGCTCAAAAACCTGACAGGCTACACAAGCTACATGATCAGCGTGGCGCCCTTCAATGCCGCCGGGGATGGGCCACGCAGCCCGGCTATCAGGGGGCGCACTCAACAAGCAGGTACGGGGTTGGACTACCGTACATGATTTGGACAAAAATATCCGAACATGACCAAAATGTCATTTGCGAACGTTATTTTTGTGTTTCAGCCCCCAGCGCCCCCAGCTTCATCCACTTCAGCGAGCTCACTACCTCTTCTGTTAACGTGTCATGGGGCGAACCGGCCCTGCCCAACGGCATCATCGAGGGGTACCGTCTGATCTACGAGCCCCGTACGCCGATCGAAGGTACGATCTACTGCAAAGCATTCTAAGTTGTGTGTTGTGTTTTGCTAAAAACCTAACCATATGTCTCCTCATACCATCTCCTCATAAATACTTGTATCAGGGCCTGACTGATAAAATATAAATATATACAGTGAAGGAAATAAGTATTTGAACACCCTACTATTTTGCTATATCTCCAACTTAGAAATCATGAAGCGTCTGAAATTTTCATCATAGGTGCATGTCCACTGTGAGAGATAAACTAAAAAGAAAAATCTCAAAGTCACAATGTATGATTTTTTAACTATTTTTTTGTTTGATACAACGTCAAATAAGTATTTGAACACCTGTGTATGATCTAGAATTCTGACCCATTAGAGGTCCACCTGCACTCCATGTATCATCCTGAATCAGATGTACCTCTTTGAGGTCGTTAACTGCATAAAGAGACCTGTCCACCCCATACAACCAGTAAGACTTTAACCTGAAACATGGCGAAGACCAAAGATCTGTCCAAAGACCCCAAGGACAAAATTTTACTACACTAAGACGTCATTGTTTGAAATCATGCATGGCAGGAGAGGTTCCCCTGCTTAAACCAGCACATGTCAAGGCCCGTCTTAAGTTTTCATATGACCATTTGGATGATACAGAGGAGTCATGGGAGAAAGTTTTGTGGTCAGATGAGACCAAAATATAACTCTTTGGTCATAATTCCACTTAGCGTGTTTGGAGGAAGAAGAATGAAGAGTACAATCTGAAGAACACCATCCCTACAGTGAAGCATGGGGGTGGTAGCAACATGCTTTGGGGGTGTTTTTCTTCATGTAGGACAGGATGAGTGCACTGCATTAAAGAGAGGATGACTCGGGCCGTGTGAGAATTTTGGGAAACAACCTCCCTCTCTCAGTCAGAGCATTGACGATGGGTCATTGCTGGGTCTTTCAACACGACCAGGACCTGAAGCACACAGCCAGTTCAAATACTTATTTGCAGCTGTATCACACAATTAATTTGTTAAAAAAATCATGTATTGTGATTTCTGGATTTTTCTTTTTAGTTTATCTTTTTTACAGTGGTCATGCACCTACAATGAAAATGTCAGACCCCTCCATGATTTCTCAGTGGGAAAAATAGCAGGGTTTCAAATACTTATTTTCTTCACTGTGTATATATATATATATATATATATATATATATATATATATATATATATATATATATATATATATATATATATATACAGTGGAACCTTGGTTCTCGAACGCTTCTCAGTTCGCACAAATCGGTGCTTGACCAAAAATTTCGAGAAATTCTTGCCCCGCTGTTCGGTCAAAAAATCGGTCTTCGAACGCCAGTAATGTGTGAGTGCGTACGCTACGGTGCGATGCTGAGCGGCGCACAGGTGTAGATGGCCCCCACCCCTTGTGACCAACTTTTATCACGTGTGTTACAATGTACGTGTTTCACCCGGGGGCACCAACTGTCAATGTAAACACTGAAGTATGTCACTCAGCTTTACCGGAAACTTCAGTGTTTACATTGACAGTTGGTGCCCCCTTCTAACCGCACCGGGTGAAACACATACATTGTAACAACGTGCACACGTGCCTCTTTTTTTGCTTTTGATATCGAGGAACGGGGTAAGAAATCCTATTCATAATTCTTTTCTTTATCCTTTTTTATTTTTACACGTTCATGTTAAGGTAATCTTTTGTACGGAAGATTACGATAACGCGAACATACGATTAGCATGTGTTAGCTTTATGATCACGTTGATCATTCATGCTAAACATTCAAGGTGTTGGAACGGATTAAAACAATTTTACATTATTTTTAATGGGAAAATTGATCTTCGGTGATCGACCAAATCGGTTCTCGACCAGGCTTCTGGAACGGATTATGGTCGAGAACCGAGGTTCCACTGTATATATATATATATATATAAGAATTTTCATAGTGGATTCAGTTAGGGTGTAACGTTACTTGGTAGTTAGTTAACTTCAAAACTTCTAAGAACTTGTTTTTTCTTTGTTCATAATTTTAAGTGGAGAAAAAAATATGTAATGTTTGGCCGATTGTTTTTAGCTGATGATTAAATCAAGTATATAATTAAGAATGTTTATTTGTATTTTTATTTTATCTCAATTGCTTTAATTTCTATATAATTTTATAAGTATATCAAATGTATAGTTTTTTTATATACAGGGATCAGAATGGAGATTTTCATTTTCAGCTGAAATAGCCAGCGTCCAGCCCCAGCAGCTTGTGCGACAATGCGGCCAATTTTTCTAACGGCCGCCAGGGTGCGCCAGAGCAATAAAGGAAAGAGTGAGACAGTCGGATTTTGAATTTGTTTGCTACGCAAGAGAAAAAGTGAAAAAGTCGGAATGCCTTTGGGGTTCAAAAACAGCGGAAATCCGCGGATCCGCGGAAAATTCTGATCCCTGTATATAGTGAATTCCAAAAAGTGTGTGACATAATTTGCTAGTTTGCTAATACTAAACGGGCAAAACGGTGCATTCAGTGTAGATTCAAAACATCCGGTAGTTAAGGTAGTTTTTAGAGAAAGTAATGTGTTTTTAACCCCATGTTCGAATCATCGGATTATTATAATCAGTCGGGCCCTTGCTTGTGACTAACCTGCCTGTTTCAAGACGTGATTGCGCCATGTGTACGCAGAGTCCTCCCCGGCCTGTGCCGACTGTCTGCACTCCCCCTCCTCTCCCCCGGGCGTAAGTCGGACCGTCATGATGGACGTGAAGGGCGGGGGCCCGCTCTGGCTCAAGCTGAAGGACCTTGCCGACGGGGCCACCTACACCTTCCGCATAAGGGCAAGAACATTTGTGTATGGGCCCGAAGTGGAGGCCAACATCACCACAGGCCCCGGGGAAGGTAACCGTCGCCAATTGTGATGATTATTTTGAGGCTACAACAATTAGTCTACGTTGTCCACAAAAATCGATAATAGAAATAGTGCTCAATGAATTCTATTGTCAACTATTGTCTCCAGACACGTTTTTTCCAACAGAGTGAGGCATATCTACATGAATATTGTCATCAATAAGAGTCGCTCATGCGCAATAGCGTCTCTGTTTGGAGCGGTAATATAAATACACAGAAACGGGAGCGTCAACATCAAGTACACGAAGCAAAATTGTTAAGGTTTAGGAGCATTTTACCCTCGATATGGCGAATAAAAAGACATTGAGTATCATGGCAGTACCTCGGTGACGCATGAACTTAATAAAAAGAACATCAGACAGTTAAAAAAATAGAGTCTGACTCGCCTCAGTAAGATTCAAGCAACATTCAAGCCAATGCTGTTTTGATGACATGCATTGTACGTTTTCTACTCGTATATTTCGCTATAAAAGAGAGCTTGAGCATTATGCAGGACTGTGCCTGACCAATTAATTTGAAATTGAATGCATGCAGTCCGAAGAACAAACATCAGTTGTTAAAGCCATTCGATATCAAACGGCTGAGTATCGTTTGTTACAGACTTTGCAGTTGACCACTAAATGCACTTCACAAAATGCAATTCATATTGGTTTTATTTACTTCTCTACTGCTGCTAATGTGCCGATTTTCAGTTTACAGAGCTAAAAAACTGTTTAGTAGATTTGAATTTATTTTTAATTTAATTTTATTCATGGATTTATGTCTCTACTGACCGAGCACTGTGCCTAATTACATTTTTATTTAATTCTGTACAAATCCGCAGTATGTTCAATAAAATATGTATTTTTTATTTTCCCCCTTTTTTCAATTGTGTTTATTATAATTTTCCAAATAATGAAATCAACTTCACACTACATTTAAGATTTTTTTTTTTTTTTAAATCATATTATCAGACTCATCATTTCAGTAGTTGGTGAATAATCGACTATTAAAATAATCAATAGTTGGAGCCCTATTTGAAACCATAAAATTCTCAAACGGTTTTGTGACTTCATCCCAGGAGCCCCGGGACCCCCTGGAGACCCTTTTATCACTCGCTACGGCTCAGCGCTGACCATCCACTGGACCAGCGGTGACCCGGGTCGTGCTCCTATCACGCGCTACGTCATTGAAGCCAGGCCATCTGGTGAGTGTGGCAAAATGTTATTTAAAGTCTTTTAATTCGGTCAATTAACTAATTAATAGAAAGTTTTTGGAAAAATTAATCCATGTACCGTAAATTCCGGACTATAAGCCGCTACTTTTTTCCCTAACGTTCAACCCTGCGGCTTATTCAGTGATGCGGCCAATCTAGGTAATTTTTCTAACGGCCGCTAGCGGCGCTCGAGTGTTGCTACCATTAATTGCCCTGTCAAAGCTATATTATTATTATTAAAGCTTTGAAAACTATCTCGGTGTACCGTCTTTCTTTGTAAATATGTGTAACCCATGTATAATATGTATTTGCAACTGTATACTTTTGTAATGTATTTATTTGTATTTATTTTAGACACTTATTCTGATATGTTTTGCACGGGTGAATGAAAAATGAGGGGCGGAACAAACGCGGGGTGCCAAGTTTAAGTGGGGACGGCTAAAGGTGAGGGACAGACAAGGAAAGAAGAGGGGGTGAAAAGTTGGTTAAAGAAAAAGGAGTTGCGTGAGTAAATGTGTTCATCTGATATATTTTTCCCACCCTTACCTTTGGAAATATACACTTTTTTCCTTGGATTACTTTCAACGGGACCCGGACTTTGCAGGTCTGCATCAAACGTTAAGTACCTGTATCAATTTCCGTTCATTTTGCCGGCTGTGATTTTTGGACTGTGGACTTTAATGAAGGGCATTTAGTTTAAATCGCGGGACTTGAAGTCGGGTTTGGGTTAGATTTGTGTTTGTGTTACATGTTTAAATGTGGGCGCATGCGGCTTATATACAGGTGCGGCTTGTGTATGTACAAAATCGGTTTTCCTCTTAAAATGTGGTGGGTGCGGCTTATAATCAGGTGCGCTCTATAGCCTGGAATTTACGGTACTCTAAAACAGAACATTAGTTCAAATTGAAATTGTAGAAAATAAATTAATCAATATTTAATCTACAAGTATGACCAGAATCGGTCAAAATGTCTCTCTAAAATGAAGCTGATGAATGTAAAATAATTATTTCATTTTATTGATTGCTAGCCTCGCAGAAATTTAGCGTTGACGTCAACAGCCATCAATGGCAAGCTTGTTAAAACGATTTTTGACAACTATAGCTGTCCGTGGCAACCCAGCTAGAGGGAATCTTTGATTTGATTTCTATAGGTGCCAATAGCAGTTCAGCTAAAAAGAATCTTTGACGTCTATAGCCGTCTAGCTAGGATAAATTGTTGACCAATGTAGCTGTATGTGAATTTCCCTTCGGGGATGAATAAAGTATCTATCTATCTATCTATCTATAAAGCAGCCTTACTAGAATGAATATTTGACTTCTATAGTCGTCTACAGTAACCTAGCTAGAATAAATCATTGACCTTTACAGCTGTCTACAGTATAACAGCCTCGCTATAATGAATCGTTGTTGTCTACAGTGGTCTGTGACAGGCTAGCTTGAAAGCGTCTATAACCGTCTATGGCAGCCTGGCAAAAAAAAAAAGTTGATGTCTATACCAGCCTAGCAAGAAAAATATTCAACCTCTATAATCGTCTATGCTAGCCCAGCTACAAAGAATGTTCGACGTCTATCGTAGTCTGTGCCAGCCTAGCTAGAATAAATCATTGACCTCTATAGCCATCTATGGCAACCGAGCTAGAAAGAATCTTTGACCCCCGTAGTCGTCCATGGCAGTTTAGCTTGGACGAATTTTTAAACCTCTATTGTCTTCTATGGTAACCTAGCTTGAATTAATATTTGACCTCTACAGCAGTCTACAGTATAACAGCCTAGCTTGAATGAATCTTTGATGTCTACAGTCATCAGTGACAGCCTAGCTAGAAAGCATTGTTGACGTCTATAGCCGTCTATGGCAGCCTAGCTAGAAAAAACATTTTATATCTATAGTAGCCTAGCTATAATGAATATAGAATAGAATAGAATATACCTTTATTGTCATTGTTACAAATGGGCTAACATATTGTGACAACGAAATTGGGCATGACACTCCAGTTTTACACATTCATAGTGAGGTATGAGCATGAAGATAAAGGAAAAGAGAAGATAATGTTATAAGACAAGGGGGATAAGGCTATAGTTATAATTTGCATGGTATTTACACAAGAAATGTCGGCATGTGGGATGTTACATACAGGGTTGTCGTGATAACGTTGGTATCGTAACGGTTGTGCAATATTGCATTTGGTGCAAAGTCATCATAGTGCAAAAATAGTCAGCATGAAACAGGAAATGGTCAGACATTGTGCAATTTGAGCATTAAACGTAGTGCAGTCGACATGTGCAAGAACAAGACATGAGTAACATTATATTCGTATGAGGTAGTGTTGGCACGAGTTTCCAGGGTTTTTTTTTTGTGCGGTGTCTGTTTGAGCAGTGAACAAACATAGTGCAGACAGCATGTACGTGAGTACCATTTTACATACGTGTGAGGTAGTTTTTTTGCAACAGTTTTCAGTTTTTTGTGCGGTGTCTGTTTAGGGTGGTAATGGCTGTGGGGAAGAAACTGTCTCTGAGTCTGTTCGTTTTTGCTTTGTGTGACCTGTAGCGCTTGCCGGAAGGCAGCAGGTCGAAGAGATGGTGGCCGGGGTGAGAAAAGTCCTTGATGATGTTTTCTGCTCTGCTGAGGTAGCGAGAGCAGGCAATGTCCTCCAGACTGGGCAGAGAGCAGCCGACGATTCTCTGGGCTGTTTTGATGATCCTCTGGAGCTTTTTCCTGTCTGCTGCTGTGCACCCAGCATACCACACCGTGATGCAGTATGTTAGGATGCTCTCCACTGTGGCTTTGTAGAAGGACACCTGCAGCTGCTGTTTTAGGTTATTTTTCCTGAGCAATCTCAGGAAGTGCAGTCGCTGCTGGGCCTTCCCTACCACCGCTCTGGTGTTTGCAGACCAGGAGAGGTCAGCGGAGATGTGCACGCCCAGGAATTTGAACGAGTGGACTCTCTCTACACAGTCTCCTTTTATGATGAGTGGTGCTGGATTCCTGCCATTCCTTCTGAAATCCAGAATCAGTTCTTTTGTTTTTGTGGTGTTCAATATGAGGTGGTTTTCCGAACACCACGTTGAAAGTGACTCAACCTCATCCCTGTATGCCGCCTCGTCCCCTTCAGAGATGAGGCCGATCAAGGTGGTATCATCAGCGAACTTAATGATAGTGTTTGTGGGGTGGGTCGGTGAGCAGTCGGAGCTGTAGAGGGTGAAAAGCAGGGTGCTCAGTGCACAACCTTGGGGGGAGCCAGTGTTCAGTGTTAGGGTGGGAGAGACGTGGGTACCGAGTTTCACCGACTGTGGGTGGTTGTAGAGGAAATCCATTATCCAGTGGCAGATGGAGGGAGAGAGTCCTAGGTGTGCAAGTTTCTCCACCAGGATCTCCGGGATAATGGTGTTGAAGGCTGAGCTGAAGTCCAGGAAGAGCATTCTGACGTAGCTCCCCCGGTGATCCAGGTGTTTCAGCACGGTGTGAAGTGCTGTGTTTATGGCGTCGTCAGTGGAGCGGTTTGCCCTGTAGGCAAACTGGTGGGGGTCCAGTGTGAGTGGCAGGGAGTTTTTGATGTGCCGGGACACTAACCTCTCGAAGCACTTCATGACCACAGGCGTAAGAGCTACAGGCCTGTAGTCGTTGAGGCTTTCCACTGCTGACTTTTTGGGGATGGGAATGATGGTGGAGGTTTTGAGGCAAGGTGGGACGGTCGCCTGTGACAGGGACCGGTTGAAGATGGTGGTGAAGACCCCAGCCAGCGGATTGGAACAGTCCCTGAGTACCCTCCCTGGTACTCCATCCGGGCCAGTTGCCTTCCTGGGGTTTATGGTATTCAGCGCACGCCTAACTTCGTGCTCCTGAAATGTGAGGGAGTTGCTGCTGGTTGTTGGTGGGTGTGATGTGGCTGTTTGTGGCCTACCAGCTTCAAAGCGAGCGAAGAACTGATTAAGGTCCTCAGCTAGTGAAGCCTCAGCCTCAACAGTTGCCAGGTTGTGGCCTCTGAAGTTGGTGATGTGTTGGAGGCCCTGCCACATCCTCCTCGGGTCATTTCCAGCGAAGAGGTGCTCGATCCTCCTTGTGTAGGCTGCTTTTGCTTCCTTGATGCCTCTCTTCAGGTCAGCCCTGGCCACCCCGTAAAGAGCCTTGTCTCCAGACCTGAAGGCGGTGTTGCGGTGTTTGAGGAGGGTGCGCACCTCGCTGGACATCCAGGGTTTTTGATTTGGGTAGTTTTTGATTTTTTTATATACTGTGACTTCATCCGTGCAGTAACGGATGTAGGATAAAACAGTGTCAGTGAATTTCTGGAGGTCATGGTGTTCAAATACCTCCCAGCAAGTTTGATCAAAACAGTCCTGCAGCTTGGAGAGGGCTCCCTCAGGCCACGTTTGTATTGTCCTCGTTACAGGTTTTGTTTTCCTTCAGATGGGGGTGTATGAGGGGGTAAGGGATAGGCATAGGTGATCCGAATTTACTAGGTGGGGGAGGGGGGAAGCTTTGTATGCGTTTTTGAGGTTGCTGTAAACGCGGTCCAAAGTTTTTTCACCCCTTGTTGCACAGTTCACATGTTGATAGAATTTTGGAAGAACAGTCCTTAAACATGCCTTATTAAAGTCGCCAGCGATAATGAAAGCTCCGTCGGGGTGTGCAATCTGTTGAATGTTTATGGCAGCGAGTAGAAGGTTTAGCGCTGTGCTAGCGTTAGCATCCGGAGGAATGTAAACAGCTATCACAATGAGCACAGTTAGCTCTCGCGGTATATAGAATGGTCTACACGATACCGCCAGAAACTCTAGATCGGGCGAGCAGTGTGCATCAATAATTCTGCTGTTATTGCACCACGCATTATGTACGTAAATGCATAGTCCCCCACCTCTTTTTTTGCCGGAGTCTTCGTTGCGGTCGTATCGGTGTAGCGTGCGTCCTGCTAGCTGAACTGCAGCGTCGGGGATCCGCGGGTCAAGCCATGACTCCGTGATCACAAAAATGTTGCTATTCCGTACGAAGTTGTTGGTAGCTATCCGCAGCTCAAGCTCACTGATTTTGTGTACGATGGATCTGGCGTTGGTCAGGAAGATACTCGGAAGCGCTTGTCGGTGTGGTCGTCTTTTTAGCTTCTTCGCTAGGCCTCCCCGGGAGCCTCGTTTTTGTTTACGTTCCCTCCGCCGTCTCCGTCGCTTGTTGGGCGGGCAGGTAACCCAGGGAGATCCCGGTGGTCTTCATATGTCCTTTGGGATGTTGTTGTTGGTGTTGTAATCGTGAAATGAGTCGAAATCTAATCTTAGACCCAGGTTAATAAGTTCCTGGCGACTTAAGGTGATAGTTGCCGAACAGGTATTTATCAAAGAAAAGATGAGAGATAAAAGAACACTTAAAGTAAAAAGAGTTACTGGAGAGACACAAGCCGCTGCGTATAGTCGCGCCGCCATGATGAGAATATATATATATATATATATATATATATATATATATATATATATATATATATATATATATATATATATATATATATATATATATATATATATATAACCTCTATATATAACCTCTGTAGTCGTCTACGACAGCCTAGCTACAAAGCATCTTTGACCTCTATAGCAGTCCATGCCAGCCTAGCTAGATAGAATCTTTGACCTATTTTGCCGTCTATGGCAGCCTAGCTTGAAATAATTTTTAACCTCTATAGTCGTCTATAGTAACCTAGCTAGAATTAATTTTATAACAGCTAGCTAGGACAAATTTGATGTCTACAGTCGCCTGTGACAGCCTAGATGGGAAGCATCTTGAACGTCTATAGCCGTCTATGGCAACCTAGCTAGAATCTTTGACCTCTATAGTCGTATATGGAAGCGTATCTTAAAATAATTGTCAAAGTCTATCATCATCTATGCCAGACTAGCTAGATTGAGTCTTTGACATCTATTGTCATTCATGCCAGCCTAGCTAGAAAAAAATTGCTGACCTTGTCCCCTTGTCTTTGCAGACGAAGGCTTGTGGGACATCCTGATCAAGGACATCCCCAAAGAGGTGACGTCACACACCTTCAACATGGACGTCCTCAAGCAGGGCGTCAGCTACGACTTCCGGGTCATCGGCGTCAACGACTACGGCTACGGCTCGCCCAGCATCCCCACACCCTCCATATCTGGTGAGCCTTGAGATTGGCCCCTTCATACCAGTTTTGGTTTTGTCATACCCAGCAAAAACAGTTTGAGAAGATGTTAAAAAGACTTGGAAAATACATCAAAAAGACATCTTTGTGAAGTCAAAGAGTTAAAGATGAAAAAACATCCGTTGGGGGGCTAAATCTGGACCACAATTTTTGTGGTGAAGCTAATAAGCCCTCAAATACCAGATGTAGTTGTGTCCTACCTAGCAAAACCTGGTCTAAAAGATACAAAAATTACGTCCTCATTTGGTCAAAAATGTGAAAATGAAAATAAATGTCCTTAGGGCGGCTAAATTTGAACCACATTTTCGTGCTGAAGCCGCTTGATAGGTTTTGGCTGTGTCCCACATAGCAAAACTGGTTGAAAAGATAACAAAAATAAGTCGAAAAGACGTAGAAAAACACGTCTTTCTTTGGTCAGAAATTGAGAGTTCGAAAAAGTATTTTGGGGAAAAACATGCATGTCAGGTGGATTGGCCGGTCCAAATTGTCCCTAGGTGTGAATGAGCGAGAGAGTTGTCTGTCCCCGTGTGCCCTGCGATTGGCTGGCAACCAGTTCAGGGTGTCCCCTGCCCACTGCCCGAAGATAGCTGGGATGGGCTCCAGCACTCCCGCGACCCTAATGAGGATAAGCGGTACAGCTAATGAGATGAGATGAGATAACCTGGAACACCAAAACGATATTTTTTTAGACTAAATCATGTGTAAAACGGACCAAATCCAATGTACAACAGATGTCCAGTTCTAGAAGGGGTGAGGCGTTTTTAATACAGTAAAACTCGGTTATCCGGATCTTTGCGAAATTTGGATAAAAATATCTCTAATGTATTTCTTACGAAATATCTATGCATAGTCCGGATTTTATAATCCAGATCATCAGCTATTCCGGATCAAAATCCTAATCATTTCGAGCCATTCCTATGCATTTTGCCTTGTCTATTCCGGAATGGTATTCCAAGTGGACATGCTGTCTCTGACATCTTCTTACCGGAAGAGGCTGGAGGACGCAACTTTCCCGGAAAGTGTATGCCATCCTTTTGTCCATAGACAAACAAATTTCTCTGGCGTTTGTCTTTGTGGGACGTCTATCTCACTGTGCTTCGATTCGAGTTGTGATCTATTCGTGCAAAACGACGCTGAAGGAAACTACGCTGAGTGTCATGAATCTTTGATGTCTACGCTCATCTGTGACAGCCTCGATAGAAAGCATCTTGAACGTCAGTGAATGAGAGGAGTCGAGAGAACCGGACATAAGAAGATTAAAGATCATAGAACACTGTAAAGATCACATTAGCATAAGGAAGAAAGATATCGCGGCTTACTTGCACATGAAACCTCAAACATTGTTAAGTATTCTGAAAAAACGCGGTATGTATGTTCGATTAATATTCTGTAGTGAGTTTTCATAATTCACCCACGGAGCAAGTCATGCCAGGTTAATTTGTATAGTCCTTAAGCACAAGGAGTCTCAAAGGTCTGTGCAGACCCCAGATTGCAAACCACAGACTATTATTACACCATCCCCTGATCTAAAACCTACATGAGGGCAAGGAAAAACTAAAAAAAACAGCATTCCTACTCCATTAACAATACAATACAGTCTGGTCATCCTGGAAGGGGGATTACCTCATGTGCGGTCCCTTCTCAAGGTTTCTTCATTTTCCCCATGTTGAGATTTTTGAGTTTTTCCCCGCCCTCGTGTAGGTTTTAGATCAGGGCATGGTGTAATAATAGTCTGTTGTTTGCAATAGTCCGTGGTCTGTGCAGCCCTTTGAGACTCCTTGTGGTAAAGGCTATACAAATAAACATGACTTGACTATATAAAACCTAGGACAAATGGGCATTTTCATATGTAAATTTATGAAATGGGTTTGGCCATAATTTTTTGTTTTTTTTAAACACCAGCCCAAAAAGTGGCCCCCTTTTACGAAGAGTGGTGGTTCTTGGTGGTGGTGGCCCTGGTGGGGCTCATCTTCATCCTCCTGCTGGTCTTCATCCTCATCATCCGAGGACAGAGCAAGAAATACGCTAAGAAGTCTGAATCAGGTGAGAATTACCCTCTCTCTAGATTTTTATTGGCCGAGGACGGTCAATGAAAAGAAGAGCTCTCTGTCTTTTTTTTTTTTTTTTTTTTTTTATATATATATTTTCCTGGTGTGCAACCACCAGCTGACCTCAAGTAACCCTGGAGCAACCACTGAGGCCCCGCCCTCCTGAGATTGTTTTTTTACCTTTAACACTGTAACCCACAGACCGGGTTGGGTAGGGTTACTTTAACTGGATTACTTTCAATTACTTTTGGATTACTCCAATACCAAATATGCTAATCAAAGACAAAAGAAACTAAATATGGATAAAATTATTACATTTTGTGCAGGCTTGGGGAGTAACGGAACACATGGAACGGCAAAAATGATGTTGGCAAGCTGTTTGGATTTCTTTTCATTTTGTTTCTGTCGCATTTTATGTTAGTTTTGCCGGAGATCAAAGAGATCAAAGCCAGGAGAGAAAGCTTACCACGTGTTGTGAGTCATAATTCAATTCATATATAGTTTCTTTTGTCTTTTATTAGCATATTTGGTATTGGAGTAATCCAAAAGTAATTGAACGTAATCAAGTTAAAATAATTCTACCCAACCCTGTCTGTGGGTCACAGTTTATCTTGAAAAAAAACACAGGGGTTAGAATAATGAAAAAAGTCTTTTTTTTTTTTAATAGAAATGTACTCAATCTTTTTATTTGTTAATTATTTTGTATTTACAATTATTATTCCCTTTTTATAATTAACATTTTGTTTTGTTTTTAATACGCTGTAAAAAAATGCATTCCCACCCAATTTGGCAAGTGATGTTGCTCTTCTAAAGTCATCCAGTTTTGTTTATAACCACCCGCCACGGTGCCTATTGAAAGTATTGGCCCCCCCAAGAACCTTCTGTCATATTGCCACATTTCAGGCTTCAAACTTAAAGTTAGAAAAGGGATTTTCTAGGAATCAACATGTGAGAAACAATTTTGAAGTGTAACACAATTATTTCGACATTTTATATATTTACAGCGAAAAAAAGTAGGTGTTGCAAAAATATTGCCCCCCCTCTCAACTCAGCCAACTGATTCCAAAAGGTTCCGCAATGACTTCTGTATGATCCAATGTTGACCTAAATGACTAACTATGACAAACAGAGTTATACCTGTGAGTGTCGAACCTCAGTTTGAATGCATCTGCTTTGTGATAGGCTAAGGGGGTCTATAAAAGGGGATAGACAGCATTATGAAGATCAAAGAACTCACCAGGCCTGTCTGGGATAAGGTTGTGGAAAGGTTCAAAGCAGGAATGAGATTTAAGAAGATTTTGCAGCATATACACTCGGAGCACTGTGCGAACAATAGTATCAAAATGGAGAGAGAGAGCATACAACCACAGCAAACCTACCAAGACCTGCCCGTCCCTCGAAACTTCCAGCCCAAACAAGGATGAAACTAATCAGAGAAGCAACCAAGAGATCCATGATAACATTGGATGACTTGCAGGCATACACATCTGAGGTGGGAAGATATGTGCACAAAAAACAGTCGTTCTTTCCATTTATCTCCTTTTATGAAAGAGTGGCAAGAAAAAATCCGATTCTGAAAGAATACCACAAAAGAAGCTACTTGGGAGACACATATATGTTAAACAAAGTGTTCTAGTCAGATGAGACCAAAATTGAACTTTTGGGGCTGAATGCAAAGCGTTACACTTGGCGTAAGAGTCACACTGCACATCACCCTGAAAACACCATCCCCACTGTCAAACATGGTGTTGGCATATTCACGGTCTGGGGTTGCTTTTCTTCAGTAGGGACTGGGAAGATCGTAAGAGTTGATGGGAAGATGGAGGGAGCCAAATAGAGGGCAATTCTAGCAAAAATTCTGTTGGAGTCTGCAAAAGACTAGAGAGGTTTACCGTCCAACAGGACAACAACCCTAAACAAGCACAATCTACAATGGAATGGGTTAAAACTAACAATGTAAACAAAGTCCAGACCTCTATCCTATTGAGCATTTGTGGAAGGATTTAAAAAATGTTGTGAACAAAAAATCACCATTAAACCATAAGCAACTTGAGCTGTTTTGTAAGGAAGAATGGGCCAAAATTTCAAGATGTGCAAAACCTATAGTGACGTACCCAAAAATACTTCTGACTGTGAGTGAAGCAAAAGTATTACCTCAAAGGGGTTTTGCAATACTTTCGTAAGGCACTGTGAAATAATTTAGCTTTTTATCCTAATTATTATTACTTCATTAGGTACGGATTTTATTTTATTTGTTTTATTTTACTGTTTAAACGTGAACGCAGGTAACAACGCCAACTGCAACGCGCTGACTCACGGTGACATGGTGAGCCTGGATGAAGGTCGCTTCCCCGCCTTAGAGCTCAACAACCGCCGGCTGTCCGTCAAGAACTCCTTCTGCCGGAAAAACGGCGTCTACACCAGGTCCGGTGAACGGACGGTCGGATTGTTTTCTTTCTTTTTTTTCTCAATGACTTCTCTTTCAATTCCTCGGCACCACAGGTCTCCTCCCAGGCCAAGCCCAGGCAGTCTGAACTACTCGGACGAAGACGTGAGCACCAAGTACAACGATCTGATCCCGGTGGAGAGCAGCAACCTGACGGAGAAGCCGTCGGAAGTTTCCGACTCGCAGGTACTCTGGAGACTGACTTTTACAAATCTATTTTTTTTTGGTTTACGTTCGAGGGGAAATGTCTTTCATGGTGTTTGTGTCTGCATCGTCAGCTCTGCAATTGTATTTATTTTTTTTATACTCCCTGTCATTCAGCACAAGTCCATGCATCCGGCTAACAGTACCAAAGACCCTCTGTTGGGAATCGGACCCCTGGTTCCGTTTGATTTCGGGTAGCAAAAATATTTGAACAGGCCAAAAAGTAGTAAAGCTCCGCATGCTTTGGGAAGATTTTTTTGGAAGGGTTGCCAAAAATCATGAAGAAGTTTGATGGATGCATTACCCAAACTGATGGTGGGCTGCACCAATAGACACTAGGTGGTGCTACAGCCCCTGCTACGGACAGGCCATCACTAATTTGTATTTTATCTATTAAAATAATTAAACAGGTTCATCCAAATTGGCAACGGTGTGCAGGGACAGGCTAAGAAGTGCTAAAGTCCCTCTGTCTGTCTCTCTCTCTCTTTCTCTCTGTGTTTACCTGTTTCTCTTAGTCTCTTTTTTTATCTCCTTTTCTCTTTGCCTCTTTCTCATCCTTTTGCTTTCTCTCACTCTGTTTACCCCTGTTTCTCTTGGTTTTTTCCCCCTCTCTTTTCCTCTCTTTTTCTCTCAGCCTCTTTCTCTCTTCTCTCTCGCTCTCTGTCTGTGTTTGCCCCTGCTTCTCGTTTTGTATTTGCCTCTCTCTCTCTCTCTCTCTCTTTCTCTCTCTCTCTGTCTGTTTACCCGTTTCTTTTTTTCCCTCTCTTTGCCTCTTTCTCTCTTCTTTCTCTCTCTCTCTCTCTATCTGTTTACCCCTGTTTCTCTTTTTCTCTTTGCCTCTCTCTTGCTCTCTTTCTGTGTTTACCTGTTCCTCTTTGTCTCTTTTTTCCTCTCTTTGTCTCTTTCTCTCTCTTCTCTCTCTTTTTCGGTGTTCATCCCTGTTTTTCTTTTTCTATTTGCCTCTCCCTTTCTCTTGTTTCCCCTCTCTCTCTCTCTCTCTCTCTCTCTCTCTTTCAGTGTTTACCTCTGTTACTGTTTCTATTTGTGTCTCTCCCCCTCTCTCTCTCTTTACCCGTTTCTCTTTGTCTCCTTTTTCCTCTCTTTTTCTCTTTGCCTTCTTTCCTCTCTCTCTCTCTCTCTCTCTCCCTCTCGCTCTCTCTCTCTCTCTCCCTCGCTGTGCTTACCCCTGTTTCTCTTTTGCTCTTTGTCCCTCTCTCTCTGTTTACCCGTTTCTCTTTGTCTCTTTTTTCCTCTCTTTTTCTCTTTACCTCTTTTTCGATTTTTCCTTATTACTTCGAAATATTATTTTTCGTATTTTACTACATTATTGACTGCTTGGAAATTCAAGTATTAAATCATATATGAAATGAAAAAATAACTAGTTTTGAAATTGTACATTTGAAATAGATGCACATACAATCCCAAAATGTTGAAAAATCCTTATCTTTGTTTTTTCCTATATTATAGATCATTTATATATGTTTTTCTTATAATTTCTTCCTCTCTCTATCGTTGACTTGTGTTTTTACAATATGGCCCCCCGTTGTGTTGACAAAATGAGCACGACGACCCCCACATTTAATCCATAACTCGTTAAGACAAAAGGACTGACCCCGTTTGTTGAATTTTAGGACGCGATGGGGATGGGGGAGCTGCCATTTGCCAGATGAGGCGGTCCGTCTTTTAGGATGGTAGGGGGGAGGGGGCTTGACACCATACTGATTTACCGTAAATTCCGACCTATAGAGTGCACCTGATTATAAGCCGCACCCACCACATTTTAAGAGGAAAACCGATTTTGTACATACACAAGCCGCACCTGTATATAAGCCGCATGCGCCCACATTTAAACATGTAACACAAACACAAAATTAACCCAAACCCGACTTCAAGTCCCGCGATTGAAACTAAATGGGGTTTTTAAGGGTTATTGATCTATCTTCGTTATTCATTATCCATTATCCGTTATCGGTCAGTTCATAATACGCTACAAAGCCTAGGAGCCGGGACACTTACTCTCAGCCAAAAGGCCAAGCTAAGGTCCTAGTCCTAAATGTCCTTCATTGAAGTCCATAGTCCAAAAATCACAGCCGGCAAAATGAACGGAAAATGATACCGGTACTTAAGGTTTGATGCAGACCTGCAGAGTCCGGGTCCTGTTGAAAGTAATCCAAGGAAAAAAGTGTATACTTCCAAAGGTAAGGGTGGGAAAAATATCAGATGAACACATTTACTCACACAACTCCTTTTTCTTTAACCAACTTTTTACCCCCTCTTCTTTCCTTGTCTGTCCTTCACCTTTAGCGGTCCCCACTTAAACTCGACACCCCGCGTTTGTTCCGCCCCTCGTTTTTCGTTCACCCGTGCAAAACATATTAGAATAAGTGTCTAAAATAAATACAAATAAATACATTACAAAAATATACAGTTGCAAATACATATTATACATGGGTTACACATATTTACAAAGAAAGACGGTACACTGAGAGAGTTTTCAAAGCTTTAATAAAAATAATATAGCTTTGACAGGGCAGTTAATGGTAGCAACACTCGAGCGCTGCTAGCGGCCGTTAGAAAAATTACATACCGTAAATTCCGGACTATAGAGCGCACCTGATTATAAGCCGCACTCACCACATTTTAAAAGGATAACCGCTTTTGTACTTACACAAGCCGCACCTGTATAGAAGCCGCATGCGCCCACATTAAAACATGTAACACAATCACGAAATTAACCCAAACCCGACTTTGAGTCCCGCAATTGTAACTGAGGGGGGATTTTGTAAGGTTTATTGTTCTATATTCTTTATCAATTATCCGTTATAGATCAAGTCATAATACGCTACAAAGCCAAGGGGCCGAGACACTTGCTCCCAGCCAAGAGGCCGAGTCAAGGTCCTAGCCACAGAGCCAAGCAGCGATCAGTGCGAGTGCACCATTCCCGGAGGTACTGCAATACCGGGCCGATGCGTGGAGTGGACAGAGCAAGCTGTTATTCCATCTCCCGATTGCAAAAATCAAACTTGCAGCATTGCTGTATTTGGGGGATTCTTAGATTACATGTCCTTCACCTTGGTACACAAACCCAGAACCACATTCCAAGCTGTAAGTTCATCAATTGTATGTGTTCATAATTGGGAAAAATATATATCCACTATTGTCCGCTGCGTCCACAAACACGTCTCACCTTTACTCCACTTCCCATCAGCCCCCGTTGGATTTGCCCCTTCTTTTTGATTCGCCCGTGGAAAACATATCAGAATAAGTCTCTAAAATAAATACATCACAAAAATATACAGTTGCAAATACATATTATAGATCGGTTACACATATTTACAAAGAAAGACCGTACCCCGAGAGAGTTTTCAAAGCTTTAATAATAATTTTATAACTTTCATCCCAAACCGTGTCTGTGAAGGGTAGCAAAACGCTACTAGGAACACGCTCGCAACACAAGGAAACAGGTCTGTTAAAAAAAAAATACGGTACTTAAAATGTCATATTGTCAGATATAACGAAATTGTGAATATGCTTAATTGCTGCTAAAATTATCAAGAAAAATTGTTCAAACCTCACATTGTTTATTTGCTGTTAATAGTGTCAATAAAATTGTTCAAACCAAAAAAAAATCATGGTAAACCGTGCTCATCTTCCTCCTTATAACTGACGTCATTAAAGTCGTCTTTCCCAGTATGGGACAGAGGCTTTGTCAGGGTTGAAAGTTAGGGAAAAAAGTAGCGGCTTATAGTCCGGAATTTACGGTAAATTGGCCGCATCACTGAATGAGCCACAGGGTTGAAAGTTAGGGAAAAAAGTAGCAGCTTATAGTCCGGAATTTACGGTAGTGTGATCCAGGCTATACCGTAAACACCTCAGCGCTTTGGGTGGACATCCTAATTTCTTTCTCACGGTGATGTGCTATATGAAAAAAATACAACTGTTTTGTTCACCCATAGGAGGCCCTGGTGTTTTCATACGGAACAGGTGGTCTGCACACACTTCCTCTTCATTTGGTGAGGTTCCTGTCGGCTGCCTGCTTTTTCTTTGTTCCCAATTCTTTTGTAGCCGGACCGGTTCCTCTTGCTAGTTCCCGTCCAGTTCCGATCGTTTTTGAGTCCGGGGGTTGTCTGGTCATCCTGTTTGCACGCTTCCGCCATCGGAATCATTTATCGACCATTTATGATCGCCATTGGTGTCCATCGTGGTGTTTTGTGGGTGCTTTTTGGTGTCTTTTGCGGTCCTCGGGTCGGTGAGGGAAAAGAGAATCCATTCCTTGAAGGACCTTGCTCTAATGTCTTTCCTTGTACAGTGGTGCCTCAGGTTTTAAACCGTATCTGTTCCGGAGGTCTGATGAATCGAGGTCTGAATTTGTTTTTCCCCTTAAAATATTCTGTAAAGGTTTCTTCACACAGGTGTCAAACAGGCGGCCCGTGGGCCAGATAAGGCCCACCAATGGTTTAAATCCGGCCCGCAAGACAACAGTGAGAGAAGCGCAAGAGGAAAATGAGCTGTAGTTTTAGATATTTCCATCGGATGTCATCAAAGCCAGTTAACACTTGCAAAACAATTGTAGTAGTATTTCTCCATTTCTCTCTGACTCACTTCTTTTTTATTTATTTCTCTCTTTTTTTCTTTCTCCTGTTCACTCTTTTTCTCTCTTTTTCTCTTTTCTCGATTTCTCTCTCACTCTCTAACTCTTTCTTTTTCACTGTCTTGCTCTCTTTCAATTTTCTCTCTCTAATTTACACTTTAATTCCTTTTCTTTCCATTTTTCTCTTTCTTTCTCATCTTTTTTTCCCTTTTTTGACCTCTCTCTCTCTCTCTCTCACCTCACTTTGTCTCTTTTTCTCCTGCTGACTCTTTTTCTTTCTGTCGTTTCATTTCTCTTATTCTTTTTATCTTTCTCTTTTTTCACTTTCTTTTTCTCTCTATATTCATTTTCCCCTTCTTCTCCATTCATATCTCTATTCTGCTCTCTCTTTTTCTCTCACTGTTACTCTGTCTCCCTTGTTTTCCCTATCTGTTTATCGCTCTCTCTTTCCCTTCCTCTCTTTCTCTCTCTTTTTCTCCCTCTCTCTTTCTCTTAAACTTACTAGTCCGGCCCCCGTGAGATTTTTTTTTTAATAGCCCAGCTAAAACGGGTTTGACACCCCTGATTTACCTCATGTTGAGGTTTTGAGTTTTTCCTTGCTCTCATGTAGGTTTTAGATCAGGGGAAATCAATAATTCGAAATGCATTACTCTCAAGGGCAACAGAGGCCATTTTTGTCGGGCCTGGCGCCTCTTTTTTGACGATCTATTCAACAAAAAGAGAACTGCACTCACTTGTAGTGCCGCAATCCATTATCCCCAATGGCATATTGCTGCAAGTGGGGACTGGCAGAGCACATTTTTTGCTTTCTTTCTATTAATAGTGAACTCCTGCAGCCGTGATCCATTATCCTAGATCACATATTGCTGTGCGCGAAGACAAGCAGAAGGCACTTTATATCCCAGAGTGCAGTGGTAAACAATTTTGAGTCACGAATAAAAATGAACTCCAAGACCATGTTTTTATCTGGGGTTACGGAATCAGAAATCTTAGACGTGGTTAACAACTGTAAAAACAAAACGTCTATGGATTGTTTTGACATCGATATGGTACTAATTAAGCAAATTATAAACAGCATTGTGAAACCATTGACCTACATCTGTAATCTATCATTTCTAACAGGCACATTTCCAAATCAAATGAAAATAGCAAAAGTTATACCAATATACAAAAATGGGAACAAGCACATTTTTACAAACTATAGACCGGTATCTCTGCTTCCTCAGTTCTCTAAAATATTAGAGAGACTTTACAATAATAGACTGGAACAATTTGTAGATAAACATAAATTGATTAATGAAAGTCAATATGGTTTTAGAGCAAACAGATCAGCAACAATGGCAATTATTGATGCAGTAGAAGAAATCACCCACAGTATAGAAAAGAAGAGATACGCAGTCGGGGTATTTATTGACTTAAAAAAAGCATTTGATACCATTAATCATAATATACTATTAAAAAAACTGGAAAGATATGGCATCAGGGGAGTGGCTTTGAAATGGATTCAAAGTTATTTGACGGGGAGGAAGCAATATGTAAAAATGGGAGAGTTTTCATCTGAATATTTGGACATCTGTTGTGGAGTACCACAGGGTTCTATCCTGGGACCAAAGCTATTTAATTTATATATTAACGATATTTTTAATGTTTCAAAACTATTGAAAATAGTAGTATTTGCAGATGACACTAACATTTTCTATTCAAATGATAACTATATGGATTTGGTAACCTGTATTAATCGTGAACTAATTAACCTAAAAGTATGGATGGATATAAATAAATTATCTTTAAATTTAAATAAAACCAAAGTAATATTCTTTGGTAATCGTAAGGCAAATCAAAATTTAGAAGTAAAAATGGATGGTGTCACAATAGACATTGTATCAGAAATTAAGTTTTTAGGGGTCATAATAGACAATAAACTAAGTTGGAAAACACACATCAGACACATACAAACAAAGGTATCTAAAAGCATTTCAATAATTAATAAAACCAAAGTTCTTTTACATTATAATGCATTGTATTTATTATATTGTTCTCTCGTTCTGCCATATTTAACATATGGTGCAGAAGTCTGGGGAAATAATTACAAAAGTTGACTACAGGCCCTTTTTATCCTTCAAAAACGTGCAATAAGAACCATACGCAGGGTAGGATATCGGGATCATACCAATATTTTATTCATTCAATCCAAATTATTAAAATTGGATGATTTAATAAAAATTTTCACTTCACAACTGTTATTTAAGGTCAACAAAAACATAGTGCCAGAAAACATACAAAAATTATTCACTCGGAAAGAGGGAAATTATAACTTGAGGGGCTGTGGTGAATTCAAAATCCCAAAGGTTAGAACCACCAGGAAAAGTATGTGTGTGTCTGTGTGTGGAGTCAGACTTTGGAATAATTTGCAAAATGAAATCAAACAATGTCCAAATATCCATGTGTTCAAATTTAAATACAAAAAAGCATTACTGGCGAAATACAGAGATGAAGAAAATGGGATATGAGGGAGACTGGAAATACTGCACTTCAAACCATGTCTAACTTGTTGTTATTGTGCTATTATCACATCAGAACTGTTATAAATATTGTGTTCATTTTTATTGATATTATCACTGGTGCCGCAGTGACATTATGCGCATTATGATGTTGAGGGATGGGTATTGCGAAGATTAGTGTATAAAATATGTGATTATTGTAACTTATAATTATAGATATCTGACCTATGTAATAAGTATATCCATGAGATTTTGTTGTATTGTACACAAGAGGGAGCTATCTATAAAATGTATTTAATAGGGAAGATAAAGGGGTAGGAAAAATAAGCATCTGCTTCTGACTACCCCTTTTCGAACATTTTGTGGGACATTATTTCGTTGTTGACTCATTGTTTTTGTCCTGTTTTTATTTTTATGTTCGAAATAAAATTTTCATTCATTCATTCATTCATTCACTTTTGCCAGGAGGTGTGCGGTTCTGGCCTGCCTAAAATGAAATGCAAGGTTTAGGCTGCGATCTGTTATCCCTGGTCGGTTAGCAGAGCGCAATGGGCCATTGTGACTGGGATCCATTAGCCCATGTTGACTTTCGCATGGGACGAGCGAGCAAATTTTTTCTTTTTTCCGGCCTAAAATGAAGAGCACCTGTTGTATTAAAATTTTTTAGCATCATGTTGTTTATGTAGGAATGTTTTGACTTGATCATAAGTCCTCTGTTTTGTTTCGCATGACTATTTCTTGTTTTGTTTGATTTATTTTATTGTTTGCACTCGCTTGAAATTTCTGAAGCTTTTTTTGCTGTCCGTTTTCCGATCATTACTTACACTAGCCTTGTGTTTGCATTTTCTTAATTCTTCCGCACACCAACCACGTTTAAATGGAACAATGCTTCTATTTTTACAGAATAGGTTTATTCTGATTTTAATTTTGGACAAACGCTAAGGAGATTTCATAAGGGTGCCAGTTCCTTATTCTGACTATTATCCCACACTGTTTTTCGTGTTTCATCATTGTCGCTATCAGCCAATCATGTTTAATTTCCACATCCCTTCGGACTGATCTGTTTTTGAGGGAGGGCTTCAGAAGAGGGAATACAATTTTCTTATATGTAGGCTTCTCTCCCTGGTTCTTTTTACAAGTTCAAAATCCATTGATGTCTTCTCTTCTTATTTTAAGCGTCTACTACTCAAGTTTAAATTTATTATTAAGAAGATTAGTTTTCTGTTTTTCTGCTTAAATCCTCAGCACTCTGCTCATAGAAGTCTCTCTGGGCTCGGCACGGGCCAGTCAATAATAAAATTTGGTCAAAAGCGAAAGAAAATTGTTCTCGAAAGAATTGAGTCACGGTCAGATCTGTGAAAAAGCCCGAGGCACCACTGTCGCTGTTGTGAAAGTACCCGAAGTGTGCATGTTTGTTTTTTTGGGTCAAGATCCTCTAATTTATCCTACGCTAACTCTGTAGCGCTAACCCGAACTCGCTTTTTTTTCGTCCCAGCATGGAAGCGACACGGAATACGAGGTGGACGCCAACCGGCAGAAGACTCACTCCTTTGTCAACCACTACATCAGCGACCCCACCTACTACAACTCCTGGCGTCGCCAGCAGAAGGGCATCTCGCGAGCGCAGGCCTACAGCTACGCCGAGTCGGAGCCGGGCGAACCGGAGGCCCCGCCGCAACCCCAGTTGCCCCCTCTGCCCCCCCTACCGCCCCAGCTGGCCTCCCCCGTCCCCCAGGCACAGCCCCCGCCACAGCAACAAGCGCAGGGACAGCCTCCGGGTCAGAGTAACCTGTTCAGGCCTAAGGGTAGCCGGACTCCCACCCCGTGCCAGCAGGGCGGCGCCAACAACAACGGCCAGCACGCCCCCTACCGGCCCCCCAGCAGCCTGGCCCCTGGATCGAGGGCCCCCATCGCCGGCTTCTCCTCCTTTGTGTGATAATCACTTCGGAAAAGGAAGAACTCCGGAATCGTTCGCGAGTTCCCGGTTCCTTTCCTGACGAGATCGGCTTCGATTTCGATTGGAGATTTTGCTTTTCGCAAGACACGCGACGGAGCCACGCCGTCTTCTTTGCATGATTTTTTTTTTGTTTGTTTTCGTTTTCACACTCATTCCCCCCTCACTTCCCCGCCCTCTCAAAAGTGTGCACTCGGATGTGATTTTGTACTTTGTGGGGTTTCTTTTCCGACATTTCTGACATGTTTATGAACACTTTTCCGGCTATGCTTCTTGTTACCATGACTTGGCGCTTTTTGTTTTATGAATTTTTAATATCAGATGCGAAAATTGTAAAAAGGAAAAAGGAAAAAAAAAAAGAAAAAAAGCTCTCTTTTAGTAACGTTTTCGGCATCACGTCGTTTATCACAGAAGTTTCTACAACATTTTTGGACAAGATCGTAAATCCACCATTTTGTTTTGCATGATTTATCATTTTTGTTTATTTTTTTATCATTTGCACACAAAAATTCTAAAAGAATCACTCTTTTTTAGCTCTTTTTGCATCGCGTTGGTTATCGAGGAACGATTCTAAGTCTGTATGACATGTTCGATCATAAATCCACCATTATGTTTTGCATGAATTATCATTTGCTCGTTAATTTTTTTTTTTTTAATCTTTTGCACACAAATAGCTGCATCTTTTTAGCGTATTTTTAGCATCAGGCTATCCAAGTTTCTGCAACATTTTTGGAAACGATCAGATATCCACTGTTTTGTTTTGCATCATTAACTATTTGCTTATTTATATTTTAATTATTATTTTCCATTGTTTACACATGCTCAAAAAGTTTTCCTTTTTTTGTTTTTTGCACACAAAATTAAACTTCTAAAAAATATAAACAAATAAAATAAACTTTTTAAGTATTTTTAGCATCATGCTCTCCAGTTGCAGCGACGTTTTGGGCAACAATCATAAATCCACTGTTTGTTTTGCATCATATATCATTTGCTTTTTTTTTATATTACCATATTTTTTTATCGTTTGCACACAAATCTGTAAAAACTGAAGCTTTTTTAGCGTTATTTTACCGTCACATCTTCAAGTTTCTGTGACATTTTGGGACAAGATCATAAATTCACCATTGTGTTTTGCATCTTTATCATTTGCTTATTTTTTTTGTTTTATATGTTTCATCGTTTGCACACCAATTTGTAAGAACTGAAGCTTTTTTAGCATTATTTTACCATCACGCCTTCGAGTTTCCGCGACATTTTGGGGCACGATCATAAATTCCCCATTGTGTTTTGCATGACTTTTTTTTCATTTATTTTAATTTTCTATCGTTTGCACAAGCTCAAAATGTAAAGTAAGTCAAGTCATGTTTATTTTTGACGCCCTTAATCACAAGGAGTCTCAAAGGGCTGCACAGACCACAGATTATTACAAACTACAGACTATTATGACACCATCCCCTGATTTAAAACCTACATGAGGGCAAGGAAAAACTCAAAATGAGGAAAATGAAGAAACCTTGAGAAGGGACCGCACATAAGGGAACCCCCCCTTCCAGGATGACCAGACAGCAAAGGAGGTTGCAAGGGCATCAACATACAATACAAAGACATTATCAACATGAAATATAGGTCATTCCTAAGCTATAGAATATAAGTGTGTTTTAAGTCTAAATTTAAACAGTTCCACTGAGGTTGCAGATCGAATTTCAGGGGGCAGAGCATTCCACAAAATGCTTAAAAAATGAAGCATTTTTTGGCATCACATGTTTCTAGGATATTTTGTACATAATCTTAAATCCACCTTTTAGTTTCGCTCGTCTTTTTTTTTTTTTTAATCATTCAAACACGCTTTTTTTGTATCGCACATTTTTGGACACAATCATAAACCCACCATTTTGTTTTGCATGATTTATAATTTCCCCTCTTATTTTGTCATGTTTTCATCATTTGCACACGCTCAAATGGTACTACCTTTGTATGATCCTCAAATACACATATACATAGAGACGTAGTTATGTATATATACGACGCTATATATTATATATATGTACCTAGAGGACTACTCAGTGCTCACTCAACGTCGACTGAGATAGTTTTGTGGGGAGAGAAAAAAAAAGTGCTGTTGATTGTAAAATAATTGCAACTTTTTTGTGTGTGCGTTTGGAAAAAAAAACAAAAACAATCGAGTAGCACATCAAAGATCAACCGGACTCTCCGAGTCCTCGTTCCGACGGATGCCTTTCACGGATGAGAACTTCAAACGTTTACTGGATGTTTTGTTTATTTGTGGATATTCGCTCGGGAAGAGAAACTATTATCCGTTTTCGGGGCGATGGATGATGTCATCGACGGACCGCGGCTTTGTCGGTGCGTGTGGGGGTGCGTGCGTGTGGTAGCGCACGTTCTGAGCTTTACGATTCATTTCATGTGTGTTTGTGCGTGAACGCGAAGAAAAGTGTAAACCTGCACCGGTACTCGTAACGCAAGTCGTTGAATAGACATTTTTCGTTGTTTTTTCTCTCTCTGTGGGTTGATTTTGTTGCATATGCTGAAAAAAAAAGAAGCTAACCATGCAGAAGAAGGAATATATGATCACGGTACATTTCGGAAATAAATTATTTTTCAATGTTTTGTCGGTCTGGTTTAAATGTGTATTGGATTCAGACCTATAATTGGGAGTGAAGTGCCTAGCTGTTAGGTTCATGTCCCCAACATTTTTAATAAAACGCTCTGCAATATAGGACAAAGAGAATCGGTTCTTTATAATTAGTTACTTTATTAATCATCATATTGAGAGCCGCCGACATTCTGTTGTTAGACATCTTTTCGCTCGCTCTGCCCTGCTTGCTGCGCTCTGGCTCGGCTCGGCTCTGGCTCTGGCTCTCCTCGAAAAACCTCCCTTCTAATATTCAGTTTTTGCCTTTGCTACGTAGAGTTGATTAGTCTTCTTTCGAAGGTCTGCTTTCCATCCAATGATGACAGGTGACCTTGGTCCTGGGAAACTCCTTTTTCCCAGGCTCTTTGGTGAAGAACAATCTTGAGTTATGGGATGCCAGGTCAGGATGTATTTCGTTGGTATGTGAGAACAAAAACACAGTCTGTACATAAAAAAACAACTCATGGCCCTGGAGTTTAGTTTACGGGCTGAGAACTCTTCAAAATGGCTGAGAACACATATAACATATTAAATGTCAACTGTAGGATAAATACAACTCCATCATTCCCTCCTCTTTATCCTACAGGTGATATAATACTTCATTCAACTGTCACTTCGCAATACGATTTTCAACAGAGAAATCATGAACACAACAACAGTTGTTACACTTAGAGGTTGTCGTCATAATGACCAGGATCTGAGTAAAAATCAGGAAAATGCAGAGACAGGCAATCATCATCAACATTTGTGTCATTACAATTTTCACCATTGTCATTTTTATGGTAATTGCCAGAGTCATCGTCAGCATCGGTGTCCGAGGGCAACAGAGCATACAAAGGTACCATCTTTGCCTGCATTGGGGCAAGAGCTGTTGTAATTAGTCTCATTAGCAATGTTCTTATGCACGGAATACAACAACATCCACACAATGTGAGAATTGCCGCAAAAACGGCTATAGCCATATATTAATATTTTTTATTTTTCCCAAACGTATCTCCAAAACCATCCCACATTGATGTGTCAACTCCTGAGTGGTCTTTCATCTTGTTGTTAAGTGACCTGAGGCCTTCCAGGGCCTTTGTCAGACTTCCGTCTGCTGCCGTGTTGTTCGGTATGAACGTGCAACATTGGTCACCAAAGATAGAACAGACCCCTCCCTTTTCAGCCAGTAGCATATCAACAGCAATCCGGTTCTGGAAAGCCATGAGGGAGGTAGCAGAGAGTTGCTCGTGTATGGCGGAGAAACCTTGTTCTGTTTTGTTTCCTAACTTCTGCACATTGAAATGGATATAGTTTATTCTGTCAACATTTTTATTAATTGTACACCAATAACAAATCAAAGATTCAAAACCCGCTGCTACTTGATCTGCTAATTTGTATTCATCTGGTACGCCTCTTGGAACACCGATGCTGTCGATGTATGTAGGATCATTGTCACTCCAGGCATAGGTAGACCTTTACTTTTCCATGCATGTGGTAACAAGCTCTTCACAGATGTTAGCAATTCAGGGATTGTGGTGGCGGTTATAGACACAGGTAAAATAAGAGACACAGATGCACACAATCCTGTGGTATTGTACGGTAGTCTATCATACAACTTGTCTCCTCCACACCACCACCAGATGTCACTCCGGGAGAGTGGTTTAAATGTTATATTGACTGTCAACATTTGGTGACATTGTATACCCTTCAGACTACACACAACACAATCATTCATGACAGCATGTGCCGCCTGCTCAGCCATTAGCAACCAGTTGTTATCTATCCTTGAAATTCCTGTGGTAACTTTGAACCACCCATTAATGTCTTCGACTGACATGCTTACTGATGTGATATTTGTCGTTACAGAGTAGTTACTTAATTTTGGCTGATCAGTCGATTTCATACTGTCATTTACACACACTACGACCGGGAAAAAAGGGGTCCATGCCCGAGGACCAGGCCCATAACGTGAAACCCCAGCACGTGCTGTTAAAAAAAAAAAATCTGATCCCGGAGGTCGAATTGTCTGGTTTGTAACGGTTATAGTCAGTTGTAAATTGCTTCCTTGATGCAATTTACGATTTTCTGAAATACTGGGCCTCAGAGCTGTCCCCTGGGGTCCAGTACTCCCCTGCTTCCGTTATAACCAAATACTCCCACCCTTGGAACGCTCCGTGTCCAAACACGTACCACCAGTACTCCTCCCACCCTTGCCCAGTAATATGTGTTGGCTGTCTCCCTAGACTGCCTCACTGGAACCCTTTTAAAGAGGTTATCGGTATGGACATCACAATGGTGGCATTTGGTGGCACAGTCACTGTCACAGAGTTGTTATAGGTCCACGATATTAACCAAGAGTGCATGTTGTGGCGTGTTTACTGGGGAGTCGGCACATTCCACTAACACCCCTGCTTTTATTAAATTTTCAATCACTGGTTGTATCCCAGCCATAGCATCTGGCTTGAGTGGATATTGTTTTATTCTAGGGCGATGCTCTGTTTTTGGTCTGACTACAACAGGGGATGCCCCTTTTACAAGGCCCACGTCAGTAGGCCCCTGAGACCATAATTTCTCGGGAATTCCTCGTCCTCTCCGGTTAAAAAGATTTGTTATTCTTGTTCTTCTATTAAGTGTACTTCTGACTGCACTGTCACCGACCAGAAAAGAGCCTTTCTCCTTTGTACACTAATTTTTCCAAGTCTTGCCATTTGATGCTCTTCTTTTTGCACAACGAGATATGCGGTACGCATCTATCCATAAGCCAGTTATGCTGTTTAAACAGTGACTTGAGTGGGTCAGGTAAGAATACTGCTGCTATGGCATACATTATTTTGTACACACAGTTACCATAAACACAAATCATTATTCAAGTAAGCACAATCAGTTTCATACTTATGAACAATTATTTTCCAAAGCAAAAACGCAACAGGATTTGCAATGAGCGTTCAAAAATTGGCATCTGAGCGTCCATTGAAGTTCCATGATTTTCATTTGTTTCCAAGAGGGCACTCGAAAACCACTCTATATTTTGCTCGAAAAAAGAACTGCTACCATATGCAATAATATTTTGTTTGTTTGTTTGTACATGATTCAAATTGAATCGTTTCTTCCGGCGCCGTCACGAATGGCAGCCACTCCAGCAGCTCCCGTGTTATTTTCGATTGTTCTCGATTGTTTGTTCTCAGCTCAGGGATGCTGCTGGAAATGTGAATTTCCCTTCGGGGATGAACAAAGTATCTATCTATCTATCTATCTATCTATTTGACTTTGTCTGAATACTATCTTGGCCTAGTCACGCTGTTTGGTGTTGCTCAGCAGAGCTTTCTTCTTCACATTCAAAGGACATGTGACCTTTCGACCGCAGGCCCAACACTTTACGTCTCGCCGTGTGTGTTACCCCCACTCCCTTGAGCTCGTTGTTTATGAGCCTAGCTGGGATGTGCTCCATATCACTCCCTTGGCCTCGCTGTTGATAAGCGGCGCAGACAATGGATGACTGATGTCTTTGGCTCTTTCAGCAAATTAGTCCATGGCCTCTTTTTGACAGATTTATATGTCCTTTGGAGACTTAGAAAGAGTCTTTTTGCGGAATTCATTGGCACTTGAGAGTCTCGTTAATTCCACTGTGCTTACGTAGTGGGATTTTTTTTAGTAAATTGGCCGGATTACTCTATGTCTTAAATTTTTCTCTAAATTTAAGTACTAGTAGACATTATCTTAGTTTAATCAATTTCTACCCATTTATTTCCCATGCAATTATTCTTAAATTAGCCCGATATGTCTCGAAATCAACTAATCCGTTACTTTTATTTCCTATGACTCTCTTCAAGATTGATCAGTTTCTTATTGTCTTCTACTGTAAAAATGCTCTTCCATAGAAACCGTTTCCTTTTAACTTAACCAAACCATAAGTCAGTATTTGTTACACATTTGCTTATCACTTGTCAATCGTAACATTCATTCAAAAAAAATTTCAGTGTGTAATCATTGTCCTTTGGGCTAAATTTGTCAAAATTCCAAACCCACACAATATCTAAACATCAAAAATCTCAAAAGATCTAAAAAATCTCTAAAAATGCCAAATCGAACTTAATGTCATAACTTTTCTAATTGTATTTTCTTCTCTCTGTAATCATAATCAATCTTTTGTTATTGATTCAATATACAGCAATACATACCCGTCACTCATGAACCATCTTGTTGAGTGTATTTATTTTGTTTATTCATTATCTTTTATTCTGCGCAACAATCTTTGCTTCTACGCATTAGTCTATGTTCTATGCAGCCCTTCGAGATCCCTTGTGATCAAGGCTATACAGATCAACATGATCTGGTCCGACTATTAATACGTTTCTTTTTTCCTTTGTTTAAAGGTAACATTTTATTTATTGACTGAAATAGCTTCAGCTACGTTATTAATTATTTCTAGTCTCGAATTTTCTTTTCTGTAATACGAGAACAACTAAGGAAATAATCTTTTTACGTCTTACGCCTCTTTTGAATTTGTCCATTTACGAACAAGAAGATTGACACTAAAATTATGGACCATTTTTAGTCAGCTTCATTGCTTTAATCGTCCTTTCTTTATTAAGAGCAAAACTACACGTCTTAAAGTTATTACCCTTTGCTATTCGCATTTTCAACGAAAAATGATTAGTTCACTCAAATATTCTTTCTTTTTATACTATTCTGTATAATTATCTTGTATTATACACTCAGTGTTTTCATTTTCCCGCTTACCTGTCCAAGACGCATCATTTATGCTGGGTACGCAACCTTTTTTTTTCCTTTAAATTTTCATTATCATTTAGTTTACTCTTTAACAAAGATTTAACGCATTACAAGCTTTGTCGTTATTTTGAATTTGCTGTACGAGTTTTTTTATTTTCCTGCACGCCGATCTTCACTAATGAGATCTCGTCGCTTCGAGATTACGTCATTGTTGTTGGTAATTCTTGTCGAGCGAAGGTCAGTCTTTTTATTAGACAAACGGCTTTTTTCCTTGTTCAATTCATCAAAGAGAGCTTGCTTTCAAACGGCTCATTTGTTTTGATGATTGATATCACGAACTATGTTGTACTAAGATGTTAAAGAAAAGTACAGTAAGTAGAAAAATGGAAAAAGACAAGCCTGTTATTCGCAATTACCGTCAACAAATGCAGAAAATAAATTAATAATTCGATGATCAAAACTGAATGAATACGCAGATATCTACTATATTTGTCACCGATTTATAAGTTCGATCTTTGTATCACTAAATTTCAGGGGTTCTGCCAAGATCTATAAATCTTTTAGCAAGCTAGTACACGGAATTCAAAATTCCTATCATATTATCATTATTGATAGTTCAGTTTAAAAAATCATATATACCAGGGTGTCCCCTGCCCACTGCCTGATGATTGCTGGGATGGGCTCCAGCACCCCCGCGACCCTACTGAGGATAAGCGGTGCAGCTGCTGAGATGAGATATATATTATATATGTGTGTGCAGCACGGTGGCGCAGTGGCCAGCACGTGTGCGGCATTACTAAGGACCTGGGAACAGGTGTGTGTGTTCCAAGCCAGCCTGCATGCTCTCATTGTTACGGTTTACTTACCTCTTTCAAAAAACATGCATTTTAAGTGGACTGACTGGTCCAAATTGTCCCTATGTGTGAATGAGCTAGTGAATTGTCTATCTTTGTGTGCCCTGCAATTGGCTTGCAACCAGTTCAGGGTGTCCTCCAATCGCTGCTCGATGATCGCTGTGATGGATTCCAACAAGATGAGATCTACTTATCATAGTTATGGTTCATACCGGCCGAATATGAACACAAAACTTTTCTGGTTCTCACCTGTAACGCCTTTATTGTTGACATATTCCTTTAATATCATAAAAATTGGTTTTTCACTTACCATCGTTTATCCCATTCAAATATCTTCATCATCGTTAGTAATGCTACTTTTTTTTCCCTCACCGTTCTTCCATTTTCTCCTCAGCGGATTGTTGAGTCCAAATGAGACAAGAACCAAAATTCTGAAACTCAAAAACATCGTTAGAGCAACACTTTTGCTGTAAAATCAAACTTTTCCTTCCTTTATATATATATATATATATATATATATATATATATATATATATATATATATATATATATATATATATATATATATATATATATATATATATATATATATATATATATATATATATATTTTTTTAGTCTATAATATTTCTCATTATGGCAACAAAATAGTGTAGTTTTTGTATCACTACAGTATTTTTGTAGTCGAATTTATTATTGTAATACTTTGCAATTCTCTCATTTCTTGTTCTAAAGCAAAACAATATGTTATGTCTATGTTCATTTGCCTTCAAATAGATTTTCATCCTTTATATAGTTCTCTTTTATTTTTATAGCTTATCTATAAAATTACTGTCACATGTTTTGACTATTTTTCACCACATGCATATTACACAAATCTCAACTGTATGTAACATCTTACATGCAAATATTTTTGTGTAAATATTGTCTTCAAAAGCACTCTATAATGTGCTCCACTCTACCCATTTACTTACTCTAGATTTAAAACAGTTCAATGTTGAAAAAGTAAGGTTTTTTTTTTTTTTCCAATCTATTGTATTAAGGTTAGTCTCACTTAATTTTCACCAAATTATCTCTCTTAATATTTAATTAACTTTCCCCTTTATGTTTCTCTCTTTTTTTTTTTTTTTTTTTTTTTTTTTTTTTTTTTTCTTTAAACCAATTAAATCTACTATTTTAGCTTCACCTATTTAATGTGAAAATGGCATCTATTTATTTATGAGTTATCTTCCTCATTTGAATTTCACTCAATCCATTTTTTCCATTTTAATTGAAAGAGAAAAAAAGTATTTATAAACAATTTTTTCAATATTTTTTGGTATAAAAATGCCCTTATCTCAAATTAGTGTATTTCAATTCACTCAATTAGATTTTTTCCTATTCTTCCCAGTCCTTTTTTACCAATTTTTTGAACTGAAGACAGGAATATTTTATCTTTTTCGGTATTATTCTGGCATTCTTTTGATTTAACGCATCTAAATAGCTCATTTATATTTTTCCCAAATTTCTCACTTTTATCCAGTAACACAGAGGCTCGATTGCGGTCGGGTCTTCCCTATAAATGACTCTTCACCTATGAGTTCATCGAGTATTTATTATTATTATTATTATTATTTTTTATATAAATACAATTGCCCAGGGGCAACTTTATTTCATTCGCTCTTTCTCAATCACACAGACGTCTTGTTTTTTATCGTGATCACGTTCTTACATCGCTTGTTCTTTTTCCACTTATTTTCAGTTGACAGAGGACTCCGCACATCCTTGTGAAATTTAACTAACTTTAAAGCGCTGGGTTAGGGGAGTCCACACCTCCCGCGGAATTTTAACTGTCTGAAAACTATTTACCTGATAGAGTCTAGAATTGTCAGGGTTTTTCTGTTAAGAATCTGCCCCCCGTAATTTCTTTTTCAACGGAGGATTCTTAAACTTTGTCTCTGTTAAGATTTTCCTTTTCTACAGAGAATTCTTAATCTTTTCGACGGGGGATCCTTAAACCTTAAGAATCTACCCCCCGCGCTCGCGAGTCAATTTCTTTTACCGGTTATCTACACAATGTTATGAATAAATTTTACTCACGATTCTCTAAGTCCTTGGCTTTCCGTCAACCGTCAGATCCCAGCCCGCGAGGGAAGGTCCAGTCCCGGAAAAAGGGTCTTTATGCTGTGGCCACAGTCTTTGCTGGATTTTCCTCTCGCGTCCTGGAATCGTCTGGTATCTTGGAATCCGGTTTCGAAGGACCAATTAAATGTTAGGTTCAAGTCCCCAACATTTTTAATAAAACGCTCTGCAATATAGGACAAAGAGAATCGGTTCTTTATAATTAGTTACTTTATTAATCATCATATTGAGAGCCGCCGACATTCTGTTGTTAGACATCTTTTCGCTCGCTCTGCCCTGCTTGCTGCGCTCTGGCTCGGCTCGTCTCTGGCTCTGGCTCTCCTCGAAAAACCTCCCTTCTAATATTCAGTTTTTGCCTTTGCTACGTAGAGTTGATTAGTCTTCTTTCGAAGGTCTGCTTTCCATCCAATGATGACAGGTGACCTTGGTCCTGGGAAACTCCTTTTTCCCAGGCTCTTTGGTGAAGAACAATCTTGAGTTATGGGATGCCAGGTCAGGATGTATTTCGTTGGTATGTGAGAACAAAAACACAGTCTGTACATAAAAAAACAACTCATGGCCCTGGAGTTTAGTTTACGGGCTGAGAACTCTTCAAAATGGCTGAGAACACATATAACATATTAAATGTCAACTGTAGGATAAATACAACTCCATCACTAGCTTATCATGTTTTTGTCAGAACCAGCACAGACGGAGGACCCAAATGCGTAACATTTTCACGCGAGCTTGATTTTACGGAAATGGGGCAGTGAAGCGTGCAGGGTTGAGCAACAACTGAGGCCCCGCCCTCCTGAGATTGTTTTTTACCTTTAACACGGGGGAGGGCTCCAAGCTTTCATACTCTGTGGGCAGGGTTGGGTAGGGTTACTTTAACTGGATTACTTTCAATTACTTTTGGATTACTCCAATACAAAATATGGTAATAAAAGACAAAAGAAACTGAATATGAATAAAATTATGACGCACAACACGTGGTAAGCTTTCTCTCCTGGCCTTGATCTCCGGCAAAACGAACATAAAATGCGACAGAAACAAAATGAAAATAAATCCAAACAGCTTGCCAACATCATTTTTGCCGTTCCATGTATTCCGTTACTCCCCAAGCCTGCACAAAATGTAGTCATTTTATTCATATTTAGTTTCTTTTGTCTTTTAATAGCATATTTAGTATTGGAGTAATCCAAAAGTAATTGAAAGTAATCCAGTTAAAGTAACCCTACCCAACCCTGATTGGGATTGAAGTGCCTAGTTTATCATGTTTTTGTCAGAACCTGCACAGACGGAGGACCCAGATGCGTAACGTTTTCACACAAGCTTGATTTTACGGGAATGGGGCAGTCATACGCCAGGGATGGAAGTGAGACGGAGAAGTCAGAGGCGGACGAGATCGGGGCCGGACAGAACAGATGGGATCGATACAGGACACACGGGTAGATACCGGACGGGACAGACGGGATCGATACCGGATACTGGAGCAAGATACCGGACAGGATGAGACAAACGGGATCAATACCGGATACCGAAGACTGGAGCAAGTTACCGGACAGGATAAGACAAACGGGATCAATCCCGGATAGCCAAGACTGGAGCAAGATACCAGACAAGATGAGACCGACGGGAACGATACCGGATACTGGAGCAAGATACCGGACAGGACGAGACAGGCAGAATCAATATCGGATACTAGAGACTGGAGCAAGATACCGGACAGGAGGAGACAGCCTGGATCGATACCGGATACTGGAGGCTGGAGCAAGATACCGGACAGAATGAGACAGGCGGGATAGATATCGGATACTGGAGACTGGAGCAAGATACCGGACATGAGGAGACAGACGGGGTGGATACCGGACACTGGATACCCGAGCAAGATACTGGACAGAGTTAAACACAAGTCTTGCAAGCGCAGAGGTTCATTGACGTACTGACAAGGAGTGAATGAGAGCACTGAGTTTAAATAGGAGGGAAGCCAATCAGGCAACGAGCCGCAGCTGGCGCCAAACGGGCGAGGCCAAGTGAGGGCAATGGGCAACCGTGACAGTTTTGACATTACTATGAATCACAGAAGCGGCAGCCCCATAGAGGTTAAGGGTTCAAGTCCAGCTATTGCAGCCTCCCCGTGTGGAGTTTGCATGTTCTCCCTGTGTTTGTGTGGGTTTCCTCCGGTCCAAATTGTCCTTAGGTCTGAATGAGCGAGTGAATGGTTGTCTGTTCTGTGTGACCTGCAACTGGCTGGCATCCAGTTTAGGGTGTCCCATGACCACTGCCTGATGATAGCAGGGATGGGCTCCAGGACCCCCGCGACCCTATTGAGGATAAGCAGTGCAGATAATGGATGGATGAAGCGTAAAATGTTGCTTTCGTAGCCCCACGTTACAGCATTTTTTTGCACTAAAGACATCAACAACACATTCTGTGGTGTTTTTGCGTAAGACTGCTCAAGTTATGTACCTCACAGCGTCCCTAGCTTACGATATTGTCAAAGTACCATGTGAAATATGAAGTTTTTCAGACCCTCGTTACATCATTTCTCCCACCTTACAACATTAACAGATTTTTCAGTTTTCAAGTTCAAGACTGAGCAAGTAACTGTAAGTGCCTCATGGCGTCCCTAGATTATGATGTTTTCGCATTGCAATGAAGCGTAAAATGTGTTTTGGGCCCCACGTTACAGCATTTTCTGCAGCATACAACATTAACAACACATTCTGTGGTGTTTTTGCGTAAGACTGCTCAAGTTATGTACCTCGCAGAGTCCCTAGATCACCATATGCCACAGTACTATGTGGAATACAATGTTTTTTGGACCCTCGTTACAGCATCTCCCCCACCGTATGACATCGACAGATTTTTTCAGTTTTCGTGTGTAAGTAGTGTGCCGGCTTTGAGACTGGGAGGTCGCTGGTTCGCGCCTCGACCGACACATACCTAATTGGTATAATGGCGGCGCCCTCTGGCTGCGGCTGCACCGACTCGCTACAACGGGTCAGGTGTATCGACATTTCGTTCTGTGTACATTGTTAAAAAGAATGACAATACAAAGGAAATTATTATTATTATTATTATAGTACTATGCAAATTACTGGAAGCTATGATTCTCAAGATGTGCAGCGATGCTAAAGAGAGAAGTAAAAACATGATAATCCTGAAAACAAAGCTTGAAAAAAGCAGAAATACAAAGAAAGCACATGGTGACTAATTTTGCCACAACCACTTGAAGATTGAGAATAATATTAAAAATGAAGGAGGCAATTAAAACAATTAAGTGTTTTAAGGGAATACCAATTCTGGATGTTTTATGATCAGTATTCATTTATATCGCCATCAATGTCTCATACTTTCCTTTACATCCACCTGCGTCTCTACTGGACCAGCTCAAGTCAAGTCAGATCACAGATTTAGAAAAAAATATTTTTCCTCTAGATGTATATTTGTGCATCATTTCCTTTAATCATTTACACATAAGTTACATCAAGGTATTTCTCACTATTTACGATTTCATCACAAAAGTTTAACATGAAAATCCATTTGTAATATTTTTCTTGGGAGTTTGGAACACATTCGTTAATTACCATGGGTTTCAATCCCCCGCCATACAGCGACTTCACCTTACGAATGGATTCATGTATCCCGGAGGTTTACTGTATTGTTTTTCTTTCCGGTGTGAAAATTCCTAAACAAAACCTTTTCAAATAGGAAAAAACTAAAAGAGTCTAGCTCACCCATGCATCAGATGGCTTCCAAAGTTAATTGGATGGCCTTCAAGTCAAGCTTCGGCTAACCTCATAAACACGGCGGCAGCGGGAGAAGATTAGGGAATTGGAATGAACACATCCAGATGACTAATCCTTTTTTTGTAGTGACACATGGGGAAATTTTCCATCTGACGTAACGTCGTCGTCTTTCGTTCTGTGAAACAGGAGGAGAGAAAGTTTTTTATTATATAATCAGGTTTATGGGCTACTTGTTAAAGGCATTTATCTGTTGAATTCTGCAAAGCCGTAGCACAGAGGTCAGCAACCTATGACACGGCAAAATAATAATGTTTTTTTTTTAATGCGCATTTTTACCTGAAATGTAGACATTTTCAGTTGCGCCGTGTTGTTTAGAGGCTTTACGGTAGCACCCCTCCTCCTCTGCTCCGTGTTTTTCGTCCCTAATTAGCGCCTTTCCGTAACTGACTCATTTTATTCGCGCTGTTCTGTGTTAATTTTACATCTATGGTAAAAAATTGGTCGTGGGCCAAACCAAATTGAAATTTGGGAGGGGGGAATTCCACCAGATGATAAAACTCGCCTTATCTGTTTTGCTGAGTGAGAGAATGAATGCACCAGTACGTTTTAATAGTGCAAGTGACGGATACATGTTGAAATTATTTTTCTCATCCAGCCATCCCAAACTCCACTATGACACAAGCCGGCCCTTCGTGAATTCCCTCGTTCTTCCAGATTAGCCACTCCGTCATTGAATAGGTGAGTGTGAAATACATTGTAAAGCGCTTTGGGAGGTTTTTAGTGACTTGAAAAGCGCCATATAAATGCAATCCAATCACCATTTCCCCTTTTAAAATGTGTTTATAATTTGTCCACTTTAACTACATTCATGAATGTTGTTGCAATACTTTTAATGTGTGACTAAAAAACTAAATAAACCAGCCTAAATTCAATTTGAATTTCGCTACAGCTGTGTGTTGGAAAATATAAAGTAGGCTAACTTAGCATTAGCTTAATCACTAGAAACGGTTAGACCAGGTGTTTACCATTTGTACAGCTCAATTTTATAATAATAATTATACTACGTTCATGATTATTGATATCATAATTTCAAAGTTTGACTGTAAAATGAATAAAATCTGCTTGAGTTTCAAATGAACTATAGCTGTCTGTTGGCAGATAAAAAGTAACAGTTAGCTTCCCTTAGCTTTTGCATAAAGACTAAAAAAGGCTACACTGCGTTTGTACAGCTAAATGTTATAACATTTGAGATAATATATTATGATTAACAGATTAACAGAATGCCAAGAAGTGGATTTAAAAATAAATAGGTGCTGTGTAACTTTACAGACCTTGAAGGAACACATTAGCCTAGTATTAGCACGTCCATTCAAAAGTCGGCCTAACACATTCCAAGAGGGAGAGAGGTTTTGAACTACCATTAATATAAACAAATTATGCATATTTTTATTATGATAAACCTTTGAACAATATGAGCATACCAAGTAAGTATTGGGTATTTTTATCCTAATTGTCGTAATAAAAAAATAAAAAAAATCCCCAAAACAAAATTGTTCGATTCTTGTAAATCGAACTTGCATTTTAAAGAGGAGTATATTTTTTAATGATTTTTTCTAGTATTACATCAAAGAAGTACAGTTTATTCCTTTGTTTAAAAATATGAAGTGATATTTTCTTTGTTTAATTTAAAGGGACAGTGTGTAACATAAAAATAACTGAATAATAAAACAAATGCTAAAACACTCAGCGACTTTTTTCTCATTTTTTGGCCCAGTTTTTTTTTGAGCAAAAAAAAAACGGTAAAAACAAGCGAAGAGAAAAAAGAAGCAAGCAAGAAAAAAGACAGAAAAGAGAAAAAAGCAGGAAATGACAAAAAGAATAAAAAGAAAAGTGGAAAAATAATGGAAGAAGAATGAAAGAAAAAAACAAGGAAAAACGAAAGTCAATGGGAAGATGGAAAACATAAATAAAGAAAAAAAAGGAAATGAATTAAGTCAAGTGATTATGTTGTTATTTTAATCACAATAAATCTCAAAGAACTATAAAAGACTATCATTACACAATCCCCTGATCTAAAACCTACACGATGTCAAGGAAAAACTCAAAGACCCCAGCATCAAATATTCTCCATGTCCCTCTGCTTTTTTATACATTTTCCTTTCATATTGTTTATAAATAATAAACAATTATAAATTAGTATGTTATCATTATATATTATATATTTTTCTAAAGATTTTAAAAAGCAAAAAAATTATTACTCAGCTAGCGAATAGTTATCTTATTTTAAGGAGTATTTCACTTATTTTGTAACTTAACTAGAAAAACAAAAGAAGAAAAAATGAGCAAAAGGTAAACTGAATCAAAGGAAAAAGACAACACAAAGAGAATCAAAGGAAAGATGAAAAAGAAAAAGAAAAAAGACACAAAGAAAAACATGAGACGATGTATTAGAAATAAAAGAAATGGGAAGCAAAGCACAAAAAGAAAAAGGAGAATAAAGAAAGCAAAAAGAAAGGAAAGGGAAAAAAGGAGGCAAGGAAAAGGGTAAGAAAATAGGGGGGGAAAAACTTTTTGGGGGTGTACATGTAGCAACAAGATGTTAACAACAATCATGTCAGCTTCCTGTTGGTGAGTATCATTTTATGTTGAACAAACGCAAATTTCTCAACCTACGACTATTAAAAAATGCTTGTTTTTATGACAGTTCTTGTACATTTGCTTATAATTCATATCAAAATGTATTCTTCTTTAATGAATTGTTTTTTTTAATGACTGTTTGTTTGGATTCCTTAACCACTGTGTTCATAGGGAGACCATTCATTTCCTGTGGTGGCACCCATCCCTTTCCAGGCCAACATATGTTTCCACCCGGTCTCAAACCGGGGACCTTTCACGTGTTAGTCGAATGTGCATACCTGTCAACCTGTACGTTTTTGCCGTACAAAGTACGGTTATTACGCATTTCAAGACGTGTACGACGTACAAGAAAATCCGTACGGAAAAACGCAAATTTGTCAATTACATCGACTATCACAAAACGGCAAATCAATCAAGTCAAACGAGTTCGCCGCAGAAGCCTCTATCTCGGTATTGTTTTTTTCGATGCAAACGAAGCGAGCGGTTTGATGCTACGGTGCGCATTCATCTGCCGCCTGGGGATTTCCCATCATGCATCATTCAGTGGTAGTTGTGTAGTGAAAGGAAGTCCGTCTCTTTTTAGAGAACCGGCTTCTTCGGCTCAACTCATTAAAGTGAGCCGGCTCTCAAACGGCTCACTTGCTTTGATGCATTATATTACGAATTACTATGTTGTATAGAGAAGTTGAGAAAAAAAGGAAGTATAAAAGGAGAAAATGAAAAAATACAGGTTTGTGGTTATCCCTTTAATCAGTATATTACCAACAATAATTTAATAGAGAAAATGAATTCATAATTTGAATAAGAAAATGTATTATTCTACTTAATTATATTTGCATGTATTTTTTCCTTCTACGGTGAACGTCCAAGCCACTTCATTTTTGAAGCTTTTTTATAATAAACCTCATTCAGTAGCCTAGATGGTAGTGTGCCCGCTTTGAGACTGGGAGGTCGCTGGTTCGCGCCTCGGCCGAGACATACCTAATTGGTATAATGGCGGCGCCCTCTGTTGGCTGCGGCTGCATCGACTCGCTACAACGGGTCAGGTGTATCGACATTTCGTTCTGTGTACATTGTTACAAAGAATGACAATACAAAGGAAATTATTATTATTATTATTATTATTCAAGTTGAGCAACTCAGTATCTCACAACAAAATGTTAATTAACAATGTATATGATATAACGAAACACATGTACAATATAACACTTTAAACTACATAAATGAACTTGTTTGGGAAAAAAATATGGTGTAAAATTAGTTTGTATTTTGTAAGGGAAAATACGACAGTTTGTAAGGGCATGGAGCCGTGAAGGTTGACAGGTATGAATGTGCGAAATTACTCCATACAGTGCTAAATAAGACACACTGTCCCTTTAAGTTAACTTTCAACGGCAAAGTCGAAGTTCGTGTGCCTTTAAATCCACAGCGAGGGGCGGAGCCGACGCGGATGGGACGCCGGGAAGGCGGAGGGACGCTGCCTGTGTGAGAGAGTTTGGCGCAGGCGCAGTAGCACCCACGACCCCACTGAGACGCCGTACGGGACTAACGAGAGAGACTCCAACGGACGAGTTGGGCAAAGTTCTCTTGCCAAGATTCGGTGTCCCTCCAACGGACAATTTGGTTCTTCCCCAGCTGCCTTCACTATCCGGCGGGTACAAGTTGTGGACTCGGACGGTAGAAGTTCGTTGAGCTCCTGCCGACTAAAGGTGAGAAACCTCGCTTCACAGCCGCGGCGAATTTGGTCGAACTTTTTGTTTTTAATAACAGAACTGAGCGACAATTTCAAACTTAATTTATCGTATTTAACTGGTAAGTTTTATTCAAAGTAGTTTATTTTATAAAGTACCTTCGTGTTGACGGCATAACGAAGACAACAATGACAATCCCCCCCTCCTTTATATTGACCATTGTCTTCTTCTGTGACGTCACAACGACAAGTACACGACGACCCGAAGAAAAATAACTTGTTTGAAGTGAGACGTCAATCAAACGAAGCATACAAACTCGAGGGCCTCTGTAATGCCTTGCTTAGTTGTTTGGCATATTATTTACAATTTACTAAGCGGGAATCTTCTCAGTTCACCAGGTTTGCAAACACCCCCCCAGTTTAGAATATGATTTAATCAGCGGCAGATGGGCTGGAAGGATCACTTCTCCAGACTCATTATGTAACTTGTAATGCTTTGCAAGAGCAAAAAGAAAGATTGAATATCTAGGATTGCTTCTATGTTACCTAAATCCAAAAGAGAGTGATTTTTTTTCTTTCTGGCTGCGACTATTTTATCTACTCTCAATAGAACAATCGAAATATATATGGTGAGACACATGGAATATAAAGTAACTTCAGGCTTTGTGCATGAATAAAACTAGCATGAACAAACCCTGATCATGGAAATGGTGTCAATCAAAATAGGAAGGCTAACTACCATATTGGGAATAATTTGACCAGTATTTTTTTTAAAAAGGAAATAATGTGGCGAAACGAACAGATTACAAGAAGGTCCAACGAAGCAGAAATGATTTAGGCGGATGTCTATTTATCTGTCAGCATTATCGTGTGTTTTGGAGTAAATATTTTACACGGTTGGATTCTTTAGGTTATCCAATGAAGCCTTTTGCGTGGACATTCAAGAGCAAAAAGAAAAGTTACCTCGGCTATATAGTTTTTGGTATCTTCTTTCAGACTGATCGTGATCTTTCTGTGATGAGTATATTTCGAAATCATATCTTGAATCCTAAGACTTTAAGCTTTACAATGATATGTGGCATGACATATTTCAGTGAGTAGTGACATAGTACAGACACGTATTTCTTTATCAAAAGTCCGGCGCGGAACGTAAAAGGAGTTAAGGTACCGTATACGTATATAATTAACTCTTTCTGTGTACTGTCTTTCTTCGTAAATATCCCATGTTTCAATGTGGGCACATGCAGCTTATAGTCCGATGCGACTTATGTATGTACAAAATTGTTTTTCTTTTAAAAATATACTGGGTGCACTTTATAGTCTGAATTTTATGGCAGAATGGAAATCTTTCATAAAGGAGTGATATATATACCTATTATACCTATTACCACCGGTCAAGGAGGCTGACAACCAATATTTAAAGCCAACGTTCAGTTTCTGCAAAATCTTAACAATGGCATGATTTTTTTTAACAATGAAAAATCCAACAATAAATGTATAGAACCATATACATTCAAATACCCACAACTTATTTTAGTCTTAAATTATTTACATATTATTTTGAATCACCTACTAATTGGCTTTTTCTTTGCACTAACTGATCAGGGACTGTGCTAGATTTACATACCATAACAGAATATTCCAAAGGTAAAATTCCAAGCAGTTCGCTGAGGCGTTAGATTAACTAAAGGGTTTTGCCGATATGCAGTTGGCATTCGCATAAAGATCCTATCTTTAGTATCTATGTCTACACTTGAGCAGAACAGAATGTGATGCCGGAATGAATTATGAATGGGCTTTCCATTCGCTTTAGTTGGAAATATGATTTGAGTTGCTAGTGTGGTCATTCAGGGGAAAACTCGCCTTAGGCAAGGTTGTGTTTGTCTTATAGATATTTGCATCATTTGTAAGCAGCTCACTTATGATTGCTTGTTTTTTTTCCTTTGCCTAGTTCAGTTTAATTAAGGGAGGACAGAATTTAAATTGAAACTTCAGATTGTGTTGTCTTTTTAGCTGCAAGTTAATTACTTGCGTCATCAAACGTGGGAAGAGGTTTTCTGTGATTAAGGGCTAAACAAATAAATGTGACTGGACTCGAAGGCTTTGTATATTTTTTTAAATCTTTTTTTCCCCTATTATTATGGACTTGTGAAACTGATGGCATGAACAGAAGAAAACAGCCACTTTATTGTTGTTGGTCAGCTGCCGACGTAAGATCATCGGTAGTTTGGAAAGGGTTAGAGGAGGGAGACGGACCCTCTATACTTATCATGTGATTTACACGAGAGACCAGAGACCATCTTTATGGAATAGAAGAGTCTTTTACTGTCATTAAATATAACGTTGTGTACATAGTTTATATCAAGATTAGACGTGGCACTCCATGCAATAAGAGACTTAAAAATGTATATATTAGGAAAGGTAGTATTAACAAAAGGGGGGGATTAATCGTGCATTTAGCTTTTGAGTGAAATGTATTTTTGTAACCTTGACATTTGGTTCCTTTGATGCACAGTATACTGCAACTTCCTTGGAATTTCAGGTCAACTATTCATCTAAAAGGAAGTACTTTCAGAAATGTCCCTCTTCTTTGATGATAAAAGGGTGATCTTGTTTTGGCAAACGATCCATACATCAAAGTCAGACTAGCTTACCTCAATAACCTCCACAGTGACATGTGAGTTTGGTTTTATCACATTTATTTTATTCTGTTAAGAAATGTTGCAACAGACGTCCCATCCAAGAAATTAACAAATAGTGAGAAAAAAAATTTTGGGATGACAGATTGAAGTGAAAGATTTATAGGAGACTCGCCCCTTGATTAACTTAGAGCGCTTCTTATGTCAATCATTTTAACCCTATATCAGGTCTTGCATCATTGTAACAGGCATTTGTTAGTTATTTAGGAGTGATTCCGTGAGTTAAATAAATATACATTTTAAATGTTCAGAGGTTCTTTTCAGCAGTGTGGTCAACCTGGAAGGGGGATTACCTCATGTGCGGTCCCTTCTCAAGGTTTCTTCATTTTCCTCATGTTGAGGTTTTTGAGTTTTTACTTGCCCTTATGTAGGTTTTAGATCAGGGGATGGTGTAATAATAGTCTGTAGTCAGGGTTGGGTAGAGTTACTTTAACTTGATTATTTCCAATTACTTTTGGATTACTCCAATACCAAATATGCTCATAAAAGACAAAAGAAACTAAATATAAATTGAATTATGACTCACAACACGTGGTAAGCTTTCTCTCCTGGCTTTTATCTCTTTGATCTCCGGCAAAACTAACATAAAATGTGACGGAAACAAAATGAAAATAAATCCAAACAGCTTGCCAACGTCATTTTTGCCGTTCCATGTATTCCGTTACTCCCCAAGCCTGCACAAAATTTAGTCATTTTATTCATATTTAGTTTCTTTTGTCTTTTATTAGCATATTTGGTATTGGAGTAATCCAAAAGTACTTGAAAGTAATCAAGTTAAAGTAACCCTACCCAACCCTGTCTGTAGTTTGGAATAGTCTGTGGTCTGTGCAGCCCTTTGAGACCCCTTGTGGTAAAGGCTATACAAATAAACATGACTTGGCCATATAAAACCTAGGACAAATCGGCATTTTCATATGTAAATTTATTAAATGGGTTTGGCCGTAATACAATTGAACTGAATTGTGTTTATTGTCAAGTCATGTTTATTTGTGAGTCTCAAAGGGCTGCACAAACCACAGATTATTGCAAACTACAGACTATTTATTATGACCCCATCCCCTGATCTAAAACCTGCATGAGGGCAAGGGAAAAACTCAAAAACCCCAACATGAGGAAAATGAAGAAACCTTGAGAAGGGACCACACATGAGGTAATCCCCCTTCCAGGATGACCAGGCTGCAATGGATGTTGCAAAGATATTGTCAACATAAAATATAGGTTATTCATATGCTATAGAATAGCAGTGTGTTTTAAGACTAGATTAAAACATTTCCACTGAGGTTGCAGATTGAATCTCAGGGGGGGCAGAGCATTCGGGAGAACACTCTAGAACCTGTGGATCTCTTCTTGCTTCTTGGGATCACTAGTAGACCAGCATTTTCAGAGTGAAGGCTCCGGAATGGAACATAGGGGGATTCGATAACATTTGAAAACATTGTATGCAACTGGATTAGACATGGCACTCCAGGGCAAACATGTGATACAGATTTTAGAAATGTAAAAAAAGATAAAAGACTGTCAGGATGAATAAACAAAAATATTTACAAAGAAGTGCTGAGAGACTGGTCCAAGTAATAATAATAGTGCATTGTACAGGGTTCAAGGTCTTAAAAACTGGAAAAATGTAGTAAATTTGATAACTGCAAATTTAGGCATTGAAAAGGTCTTAAATTTTCTGTACACGTCTTAAAGCCCTAGTGTGTCATATGTGACCAGTAGATGGCACTGTTGTCTATTGTTAACGAGAACCGGTGCCATGGCAAGCAACACGGTAGACACTTAAGCAGGGATTCCAATTGTGTAAAAAATTAAATAAAATACAAACTTCACTACTTGTGATTTTTTTTTATTGGGAAAAAAACTTTTGGTATTATAATTGATGTATTTTTACCCTAGTATACAAATCAATGTATTATTATTTTTTTTTTTTCTGAAAAGTTTTTTGTACGACTAGGAACAACTTATTTTTATACACTGTCCCTTTAAATTTAACTCTTTGTCTTACATTTTTCCTATTTAGGTGATGGAGCTAATAATCATATAATACATAACAAAAAGTATGAAACGTGTCATACATTTTTTAAGCAGCAACAAAACAATTCCCAAACGAGTCGCAAGATGAATATTTTCACAGAAAACGCTAGCCTCAAGAACCAGACGAGACCCAGTGAAAACCATTGAGTCAATTTTGATGGTTCTGGTCTGTCAACGGATTTCACTTGGTGTTGAGTTGAACTTTTTGCGCGGTCTGACTGCTCACTCATTCGAAGTCTGAGGGTCTGCTTTACCAGTTTTAGCCAAATACAGCTAAAGTGATGAAATGAAATGATCTGCATTTATATAGCGCTTTTCAAGTCAATGACTTCCCAAAGCGCTTTACATTGTGCTTCACATTTCCCAATAGCGGCCGTGATCTGTGCAGCCATGTAAGGCGCTAACCTGCTTATTGGGGGTAATTGGGGGTTCAATGTCTTACCCAAGGACACTTCGACATGTAACACGGACAAGCCAGGATTCGAACTGGGATCCCTTAATCCTAAAACGATCGCTCTACCTCCTGAGCTACTGCCGCCCCGTGATCCTGATTTGAAAGTCTGGTTGAGCAAGGCTTGATGGGGAAAATACTGAATCATTTTGCTTGAGGTGAAGAAAATGTAATTAATCTGGATGAGTCTTTCATCAATGTGAAGCAACGTCTGTCCCATCAGATGTTTTGGCTAGTGTTTGTTTGTTTTCCAACTGAACCTGCTGCCATCGATACCTTTCCAAAGCGGGTGAACCAGTTTGGTTTATTCTTTGCGTGGCGTACATTCTCTTACGGGATTTTTCTGAACATTTCGTCCAGGCAAATGATAAGACACATTCGCTAATGGTTTGTCATGCTTGCATCATTTACTTTTTGAGATTTCCAGACTTTGTTGTCTACGGTTGTTGTTTTTGGTAGCTTAGGCTGTTGTTTTTTTGTTAGGCGTGAGCAGTCCTGCCCTATTTTTTGACATCCACACCTAGAAACGATGTTTGTGTGTAATTAGGTTTTCGAGATAATTGGGGTTTTCAATCAACCTATTTTTAGGTAACTGTCAGTCTTTACAACGGCTTTATTGGTTAGCGTCTTGTCTCGTCTTCAGTCCTCGCAAATGGTGAGTATCACTCTTGTTCTTTGTTTGTTTTTGTTACTCTTCTTCTATTGTGTTTCCCAGCGCAAGGAGTTGCTCGGATACTTTTTGTTCACCAGTCGAACGCTTTGCAAACACTCAGGCCTTCCTGATGACCCTTGAGCCCGCTTGCTTGTCGTCGTAGACTTTGTACTCCTAGTTCCCTCAACTTCTTGCGAGTCGTCGTTCCTCTCCAGTTAAAGTGGTGTGATGAATAGACGGTAACGGAAGAAGTTCCAACTGTGTCCCGCCGCCCTTCACAGAAATTCACCCGGCTTTGTCTTGCCGTTTCTGCGGCCCCGATAGTTAATTCAATGACTTGGCCCCGCGAGACCCTCGCATGAATGCTCTCCATTTGTCAAAAGAGCCGCGGCGAGAGACCCATTGCTCCCGCGCTCGTTATAATCCCTCAGCAAAGCCGTAATGAGGGTTCACCTCCTTCCAATATGTACACTTCTTACTCGTTGCTGCGTTTTTGTATGTGGAGAGTCGCAGGAATTAGAAATGCTGCGGAGCTTGAACGTAATTAAAGTGTCTTCCAAATGCATACGTAGAAAAAGGAAGAACATGGTATACTCTCTTTAAATGTGTATTTTAACCGATTTACCATTGGGTGTCTAAGTAGATCCAATTAGCACGAAAGTAGTAAATTGTTTAGTTTAATTTCTAATTAGAATTGAAGGGGACACTTTTTTCAGTCCTTGCAAATTGAGTGTTTCATTGTCAGGAAACATTGGGTTTGTTTTTGGCCTGGAATCATCACGGACCGCCCACCGAACGGGCACAGGGCACCACTGAACACTTTGTCCAGTCATGCAGGAGTAAGTGCTTGATAAAAGGATCGCTTGGCTGGAAACGCAGAGAAATCGTTTTGGAACTCGCGTCAGGTGCCGATTGTGTCGTGCCGAGCGTTCGGGAAAGTAGCCAAAAAAAGATTCGGCTTCAGTGGGTGGGTTGGAGCGGTGTAGCACGTTCATGCTGACTTTATTTGCTCGAGTTGACACCCGTTGTGGCTTAATAACAGCCTTTCGAGGTGAGCCAAGAGACATTTGAATGCTTTCCCCCCGTTAATGTGTTCAAACCTGTCTGGCAAAGACCCGACGCATTGTCAAGTGTTTATACTAGGCCCAGATTGCCTGCGTTACAAATTGGCTTTTTTATCATGCAAGGTGAAGCGTGAACACTTAAAAAGCATGTTGGATGGTTGGAGAAAACAGATTCTGACTCGCGTCTGTAGGATTCAAGTAATGTCTAAGCCAATACGATTTAGCTGACATGCATTGAACATTTTATCCATGTTTTTCACTATGAAATCCCCCCCCCCCCAACCTCTCCCTCATAAACAAACAAAAACATGCTTATTAAGCAATCTACCAATTAACAAGAGGACGAAAAATAATGGCGTTGGCAATCTTTTATAGAATTAGTTTCTTAAGGTTATTTCAATAACCATCATATTTATATACATTTAAAAAAATATTAGATTTTGTAATACACGTTTGAGAAGCAGGCAGGGACTATTTCATCCCTGGCGGCCCACCACTATCTTTCAATAGTATGGATGGGGTACCCGACTTTGTGAGCTTCTGAATCCCAAACTTGTCTCAGTTTCTGTTCATGTTAAACCAGTTCAAGGCACACCCATCAAGTTATGCTTGAGTTCATTCTATGAAATTGTATGTGTCACAGAGGGCGACCGGACATGAAGTCCAACTGGAGGAACGGGTTCCTTTTGATCGTCATCAATCAGGAGGAACCTTCTGACCATATATGGTGACCTTGCGGTCAGAGAAGTCATAGCAATTGCTCAGCTGTCTTAGAAGTTAGCATAATCACTACTTTTACGTTAACAACTAATGAGATTTCACCCAGGCGCGTCCCGTCTGCTGAGGGAATGAAATCAGTGCTTGACATTGGGCAACTGGGGGGAAAATTAAACTCCTCCTCGCCAGAGAGGAGGCCTCGCCATTGTTGCGCTCGAGCCCAGAAGTTCATTTGCATGTCAATGTCGGTGTTGGGGTCCGGAACAATGCTCTCCACTGTGGCTCGTTGGAGCTGAAACGTAGCCAAGGTCGTCCATGTGGACGTGAGCTCGTGCAGTCGAAGACGAGGACAACAGAGACTTTGTTTTGGCAACCAGCCCGCCAATGAAAAGCGAAAACTCTTGAAAATTTAAAGAGACACTAAAATAAATGTGATCGGCGCAGTTAGGCAAATGGATTACGCAAGCACGAGAGCGGTGATTTCATCAGAGGTGGTGACGTGATGTTCATGCCCTTAATCATTCATGGCTATCCCCAACCTCCCCCAGATTCGCTTGAGTTGGTGTCATGTGGCGCCGCGGTTGCTCGGTTACGTAAAGTTTTTTTTTTCCAGCAACAAAGAGTCTATGAAACTCAGCTACTGCCGTCTTTACTAAACTTTTACATGCTCAGTGTTCTAGCGTCAGACGTTTGGATCTTTGGATTTTTTTTCCATCTTGTCACCTTGAAACTTCCAAGGTGAACATTAAAGGAGTGCCTGCAGGTCTCATTCCATTGCGCTTTTGTCCTGCCTGGTGCAGAAAAGTCCTCCTGATGGCGAAGATCAGAGAATGACTCAAACCTCTTTTGATATTTGAGAGCTTGCTATCTTTTATCCCCCTTCCATCCATTTTCAGGGGCCCTCGCCTTAAAACAGGAACGGCGGTCCATCCTTTGAGTCTTGTGTTTGGAATATTTTGAGTCTGCTTTCCACGAAACATTTCAACTTTACTTGCTTTTCACCGATAAGACTTGAACATGTGTGGAATGTAAACAGAGCTTGCCTTTGACTATTTTCTACATGTTTAAACTCATTCTGGCGTGAAATACTAATTTCACGAGTCTTTTTAAAAAAAAAAAACGTGCTACAAATTAGGTTTTCCTGAAAACTGAACACCTTGGAAATAATTCCGTAAGCCTCTTAGCAGTTGATTACCGTTGAACATCTCTGTTGCCTACAAACCAAAATTTGGTAAAGAGAAGCTGGTTTTGCTATTAAAATGTCCTCAGGCGTGTCGTTGACCCCCCTGGCCAAAAGAAAAACACAGATGTTAATGTATACACTGTGTTAGTCGTAGAACGTCTTTGTAACCCTTCGTACCCAATTAAAATGTCACAAAAATCAGTTAAATCATTCGAGGTTTTAGACATTTTTTGTTTCATCTACGATGGGAAATATAGTCTCAGCAGCAAAATCACATACTGATCATGAACAGGAGCATAAAGTTGCTTTGGGACATGCTAACAGCGATAGCTCTTATCCTGTGTCCACCATCTGCTTCGACAGCAATCATGCTAATGTTTCCATAATATGTTATTGTGCTCATCCCATTGATTCGCAGCAGTTGTGCCAACCCACGCTCTGAAAACACAAAGCGCTGGTCTGTGCGTTCCCAGTACATTAGCGCATTACTAACACAAGTCAGTGGCTTGATAATGTAGCTAAAGTGTATCCTTGTTAGCTCCGTTTGCCGGATCAGAGCTTTCAAATATTGCTGGAAATGGAAAATGTTCGGATGACATTGTGTTTTTGGGTACAATTGATTGGCACATTAGCAGATTTTTAACTCCAAACCTCAATTTTATTTTAAACCCAGCTATTAAATGTAATATGGCCAAAATACATAGTTCCGTCGCCTTGTTTGAATAAAAACATGATGTATGTTCAAGTACCATATTTTCCGTATTATAAGGCACGCCTTTAAAAATGTCCTTGCAAGAGATTTTCCATATACAAAGCGCACCAGACTATATGGCACATTAAATTGACACGGCAGTAAAATCAAATTTAGCATTTTATTTAACAAAAAGGCAGAAAATTAAAAAAAAAACCTTCATAAAAAAGTGAGGAATCTGGTTACAACCAAAATTCATTATTTAATGGTTAAGTAATGTAGAAATAGTTGGTTGTAATCATGCATTGATAATTTCATTTACCATATATTTCAGGTGCAACAAACTATAAGGATCATTTAGTAATTTTGAAAAGAAATTGGGTGCACCTACTAGTCTGAAAAATACAGTAATCATTTTGAATATAATGCCACCAATCTGCATTTATTATCTTTTCCGAGTGGGTGCTGCCGCCCTGTTAGTGTTGAGGTTTCACGGGAAAGAAGCTATCAAAACGCTGCAGGCGAAAGGCGCTCAAAGGAGGAGAATGTAGCGAATCTGGACAGCTCTGTAAGACGATCTCAAGAAATGCCGCTCGGCGGCTTTTTCTTTCCGAGCATCCCGCCGGTTACGCAACAGCGCGAGGCCCAAAACGGGAGCACCGGCCAACTGAAGGAAATACAATAGAAATGGCATAATCCAAGAAAAGATGACAAATAACTAGGGCTGCAAGAAACAACTATTGAAACGATTCGTTGAATAATTGGATCGTCAATATGTTTTCTTATATAAATCTAACCATGTGGTAGATGATTACAAACACAAGTAAGGACTTAACAAATAAACATGACGTGACAAGAAAAATTGGTACAATAAAATAAATACAAATCTTATTGAGGTCAGTAGTGACATAAATACATAAAGCCTTTGTCTTTTTTTTTAGAGACAGGGAAATAACTAATGCACTAAAATCAATTAAACATTTTTTTATCTTTGTACTATTTCGTGACAGATAATAAATGGTTTACACACTGTCCCTGTTAATAAGACCATAAGTTAAAATATTGGGAATCTTGAAAAACAATTTTAACGAACGGTCTTTTTCGTTTTTAACGTTTTAACAACTGACGCTTGTTTTTTGGACTGCATGCATTTAATTTCTAATATGTTGCCAGGCACAGTCTGGCATACAGCTCGATATATGCATTTTTGCATGTCATCAAAACCATATTAGATTCAATCTTACCAAGGCAAATCACTCTTTCATTCAACTGTGCTTTCTTTTGAAATGTTTGCGTATTTTAGCAGTACTTCCGTAACGCGAAAGTCTGTTTTGCAAACTTTGTAGTCTTATTTGCTGTATCTAGGCTAAAATACTCCTAAACTTTAGAAGTGTGTGGAGGCGGTCATTTCTGTATGTGACCGCTTGGGACAGCGAGGCTATTGCGCATGAGCGACTCTCAGCAGAGATTAGAATCATGTGAAGATACTTCTGTCTTGAAAAATGTGACTGTCGACAATGGTCCTCGATCAATTCCATTGTCGATTATTTCTATCAGCGATTGTTGTTGACCATTTTAACTCATTTTTACAGCCCTAAAAGTTTATTTTCACAAGTGATATTTAAATGTTAACGTGAAACATCCTTACTAGGCCTGCATGGAAAACCAAAATCGATATCACGACGTAACTCAGTGCGGTGGTGTATTCATGAGACACTGCGGTTTTACTTTGAAAGGATTTATAGGTCCATGTTGGTGTTTATTCCCTCTGTTTTTTAAGTAATGGGTGTGTTTGGCCAACCAGAATTGTCAGTTTGGGTTTTAACAGCGCCGGCCAATCAGGAGGCAAGTTTCAATGGTACCAGCCAATAAAGGCGAAGCAAAATTTGCAAGCAGCATCCTATGGCACATGCGTGAGCCTTGTGTGAGCAGACAACAACCTTAACAAAGTATTTCAATATGATTAAGAACTCACAAAAACAAAACTACCACTGAAAATACCTTTTCTTTTTTTAAATCAGAAATTGCATCAAAATTGCAAAACTGGTCTGAAAATAGCAACTAGGTTTTTTTTCTCGAATTGTGCAGCCCTAATTCTGACTGACTTTGGTTGGGACAAAAAAAACAAACAAAAAAAAACCTTTTTCTGAGCTTTGTTTCATTTTCTTCACAGGCGTATTGGACCAAAAATGGTAGATCAGGTCGCTCGGCGTCTTTGACAAAGCCACCGGAAAACTTCCCCAACATCCCTCGGTTCTCGCGTCCCATCATGCCCATCCTCAAGCAGCTGGTCAGCACCAACCAGTCCAAGCGGCGTTCCCGCGCCGACCTGACGGCGGAGATGATCAGCGCCCCGCTGGGCGACTTCCGCCACACCATGCACGTGGGGCGCGGCGGCGACGCCTTTGGGGACACGTCCTTCCTCAGCACCCGCTCGGGCGAGGGCCCCGACAAGCGCTCCCCTGACACCAAGCCCTCCCTGCTGGCCCGCACCTTCCGTGGCAGCAAGCGCTCTCACTCGGTCAACCGCGGAGACCGCTACGAGTACGTCGCCGCCGGGCAACCGGCCGGTTTTGTGAAAAACGCCATTTCGCTACCGTACCTCAATCAGCAAGAGGGCGGCGGCGGCGGCAGAAGCCGGGCCCTCGGCATCCCCGTCGCTAACGGCCAGGCGGCCATCGCCACCTTCGACGCGGAGTTGGACGAGCGCCGTTTCGGCGACATCGCGGAGCTGCCGCCGTCCCTCCCCAAGAGCGGCGGCATGAAGCACGCAGAGTCCATGATGTCCTTCCACGTGGACTTGGGGCCCTCCATGCTGGGCGACATCCTGAGCGTGATGGAGAAGAAAAGCCCGGAGGAGGACGACCTCGGTTACGAGGAAGGCAAGTGCGGCGAGGCCCACGACTCGCCCGCCCTCATCGAAGACGCCCCCGCCGTCGTGGAACGCCGGCCGCCCGCCAGGCCCCCTCGCATGATGATTTACCAGCAGAAGGTGATGGTGGCGCCCTACAGCCCCGAGTTCAACGACAGGAACGAGCGCCAACATCTGGACAGCTGCTCGGTCTCCAGTTCCGAGTCCGCCGGCGAGGACAAAACGCCGTACCTTCACCAGGACACGGACAGCGCCAAGTACAGCTCGCCGCACGGCGAAGACGACTTTTCATTCATGGATGACGACGAGGATGACGAGATCCGGGTTTGAGGTGCAGAGATCCGCAAAAACTTCAGTGCCATTCTAAACTCACTGGGCTGTATTGGAACAGGAAGTGCGAGTTATTGCCGGGAATGCAAAGGTACAAGGTTGGAATCTGCCCTGCGGCCTTCCTGTTTGGAGTTTTTATCTTTATTGCTGCCACATTCCGAAAACAAGCCCCAAGATTCCAAATTCTCCTTAGCCTGCTTGAAAAAAAAAATGTAGATGTTGAGGGCTGGTGACCACATTGAAGACTGATTGGTCTTATTTTAAGGTTTAGTCTTAAAAGGAATGTCCACTTGCACTTAGAACTGTAGATCAGTACGTGAAAATTGACCAAAAGGTTTTGGTATGTGTTTTGGTGATGGTTAAGTATGCTTAGGGGAAGTTACTCCCTCAAAAAATGCTATTTGACGGGCAAGAGAAGTAGCCAATCAACAGGCGCAGAATTGATGCGCCAGCCTGGCAGGAATATACTTGTGGATCACGGTTTAAGGTACATCCGCACCTAACATATTTATATAAATAAATGAACTATATATTTTATATATAGAATTATGTTGACAATAGTTCAATTTCAACTTGGAATGTAGTAAAAACATACAAACTATTTTTCTAACAGTTCATCTAAACTTGTTTAATAAATTATTGACCAACTATTGCTCAATATTCTTTATGAACTTAATAGTTCAGAAATATTTTATATTTGGCCTCAGTAACAAATATTTCAGAAATGATCAGTCGAGTACTGTATATGCATTATTTTGGCTTTAGATGTGAAAACACATTCGTGAATACATTTTATAATGCGTACTTCGCGTAGTACATAAGCTATTTACAATAATCACTTTGCTAATAACACTTTGTTTCCTTGACAGAGATACAGTTTCATATCACTTGTTTTCTGTAAATGAAAAGGGCCAAATTTGAACGCGCTTCTCATCTACTTTGCAAAATTGTTGTGCCATCACCGCTCGTAATCAATCAGCGCGGGAAATTGCTGCCCGAGCTGCGGGAATTTGTATTTCTTTGTGGGAAGTAAGATGCAAAAGGGACTATTAGCAATGGGAGATGCTGTTGAAAAAAAAACGAACGTTTTTTTGCTCCTTGACAACTAATAACACTATCCACCATTTTGTTTTCCAATAAAAGGCAACGCTGGTGAAATGACGTCTGTGTCTTATTTGGGACCCCAACGTTTCAAAATAAATGTATGCTGGTAGAACACAAACGAGTACCAGTGATGACGACGAAGATCCAGAAGACTGGGGAGTTGGCGCCCTCTAGTGGAGTTTTTGACACGACACCTGGGTGCCCCTGGTCTTAGTCTGAAAAACGAAAAGTAGGGTCATCTCAGAACCACATTTTGACATGGAAAAAAAGCATTGGGTTTTGGTTTTGGTAAAAGTTTGCAGCTATCGATTTAAAACAAGCATAATTTTGGTTTGTTTTTGTATTCTGGAGACCAATTACATTTCGTGTGTAAAAATAGAGGGCTATAACTTTTTAATGTCAAGAAATAGTTTCAGCAATTCCATTTATGGTATTTATTTTTTATAAACATACAAATTTTGATTTCATTTGCGTAAAACATTTTTCCCTTAGTTTACATTTTGTTTTCACTCAGAATTAAATCATTTATGCATCTTTTTTAAAGACTAAAAACGGATAAGATGCATTCAGAAACTCAAAATCATAAGTATTTTCTTTTGCATGACATTTGATTAATATCCTAATCACGGCGGCGCAGTGGTTAGCGCTTGTGCGGCACAGTTCATGTCATGGGAACCTGTCGTGGGTTCAAATCCAGCTCCAGACTTCCTGTGCGGAGTTTGTATGTTCTCCCCGTGCTTGCGTGGGTTTCCTCCGGGCACTCCGGTTTCCTCCCACATTCCAAAGACATGCATTTCAGGTGAATTGGCCGGTCCAAATTGTCCCTAGGTGTGAATGAGCGAATGAGTTGTCTGTCCCCATGTGCCCTGCGATTGGCTGGCAACCAGTTCAGGGTGTCCCCTGCCCACTGCCCGGAGATGGCTGGGATGGGCTCCAGCCCCCCCCGCGACCCTAATGAGGATAAGCGGTACGGCTAATGAGATGAGATGAAATAAATACGTGATTAAAACAAATTCCAAATGCAGAAAAATGCACAATTAAAAACTATATTAAAATGACATTAACATTGTGATCAAGAGGTTGCAGGTTCGATTCCCGGCTCCTCCGTGTTATATGTCTAAGTGTCCTTGGGCAAGACACTGAATCCCTAATGCCCCCAATAAGCAGGTTGCCTTGAATGGCTGACTCCCTATTGGTGTGTGAGTGTGTGTGTGAATAAGTAACTGTGAAGCACATTGCAAAGCACTTTGGGAGGTCTTCATTGCGCTATATAAATGCAGCCAATTTACCATTCAAGAGGTTGGCAGGTGTATAAATGCCCTCATAATTTTAGAATACTGTAAATAATATTCTAATTCGATTGTTTCTATGTCCTAAATACATGATTATTTCTGCTAAAAAATATTTAATTTATTTGGAATTGCTCAATTTACAAATACCGTCATAAGGTCGGCACATAGGTAAATGCCACATAATAGAATACAAATCACGTAATATCTAAATAAATCAAATACATGCAATTCACTTTACACATTTTGTCTTTTTCTGTATTTTGTGGGCGGGTCAAACCGGCTAAACATTTCACCTATTGGTGGTGAAGGGCATTGCAATCGCTAGTGCACTTGTTGATCGACCAATAGGTAAAAATCTCAGTTTGACTCGCCCCCTCATTTGAATGACATTTTTTTGTAATAAAATACACGGCAAATACCGTACTTTCTGGACTATAAGGCACACCTAAAAAAAAAAGTAACATTTGCCGGGAATTCAAAGTGCACCCTGTAATCAGCTGTACCTTATATACCGGTAAATCAAAATAGAAATTCATCATTATAATGAAATATGACCACATACGTTAACCATTTATAAATTCATGATTTCATTTTAGTGTTTTTTTTTTTTGTTTGTTCGATTTAAATTCTTATTTTCTGACTTTTTATAAAACACCACCGATTAAAGTACCAGTAGTTGTAATTTCATGCGCCTTATAGTCACATACACCTAATAAATAAACTTTTTGCAAAGGGCTGAATTTAAAAGTGCGTCTTATAGTTGGGGGAATTACAGTACATAACAAAATAAACAAGATTGACAACAAATACTCAAATAAATAATGACAAAAATCAATATATGAATATATTACATGTATATCATATATTTAGGTATGAAGTTATTTATGTGTTCAATTATTTACCTGACATGTATTTGTAGTATTTATGTATACCATTATCTCTACATATGGCAGGATTGGTCCTCCATAGCATATAAGCAGTATTGCAGCTCTATTTAATATCGCAATAAAGTCCTAAAGAATCAAATATTATTGTTGATAAATTATCAAAATTCCGTACACTTTTACCCGAGATTTCGTTGATGCATGCTCACTTTTGCCCCGCGGGTTTCCTGTTGGTTTGCTTTTCCTCTAGAAGCCACACCCCCTTTTTTCCCCTGGTGACACACAACCAAATATGCGCGTATAAGCCAACCGAACAGCCAATCAAGTCAAGTCCCATGTATTTGTATAACCCTTAATCACAAGATGTCTCCGAGAACTGCACAGGTTGACATTGGGCTGTCAAACTCATTTTAACTCAGGGGCCATTAGATAGAACAAACATTCTCTCGGGGGCCGGACTAGTAGACTAGAGATAAAAGAAAAAGAGAAAGAAAGAAAGAAATAAGATAGAGGGGGAAAAAGAGGGTGGAACAAAGAAAGACAAAGGGAGAAATAGAGAAAGAAAGAGAGAGAGAGAATGTGAGAAACAAAAGATACAGAGAAATAGGGAGGAGGGAAAAAAAGGAAGAAATCCAAAGAGAAATGGAAAGAGAGAGACAAGGAGAAAGCAAGAGAGAAAAGAGAACAAAAGAAGGTAAAAAGACAGAGAAAATGAGACAAAGAGGAACAAAGAAAGAGAAAAAGAGACAGAGAGAGTGAGAGAGACAAAGAGTGAGAGAATAAGGGAGGAAAATAGAGAGAGTGGGAGAGCGAGTGAAAGAAATACATATACAGTCTTTTTGAGAGGCACCTGGCTTTGGCAACATCAAGTGGACATATTTCGACCTGCAGCTCGTTTTTCTCTCGCGCTTCTCTTGAGTGTTGTCTCGTTTGACACTCCTGGCCTAGACCCTTAGAAAATGTGTAAAACACTCATGTTTAGTTTTTTAGATTGCTTTTAACTTTGACCTAGGATCATGAAAGGCTTCAAGCTATTGCACCAGCCAGGGCCGTAGCCCCGCAAACGCACATAATGCGCACTGCGTAGGGGCATCAAGTGCCCAGGTGGGCACCAAAAGAAATCAGGTTTGTGGAAAAAAAGTGTCAAATGTTAAAAGTCTTAAAAATATGCGCTAATATGGTTAAACAATACAAAAGCAGCATGAATTAAATTTCCAGAGAAAAGGGGTCAATCTGCTTTGTGCCCCGGCCTATCTCCAGTCTCATGGTATCCCCCTCCCCCTCATTGACAATTTGGTGAACACCGGAGAGAAGAAAAAGAAGAAGATACGAGATATAGCTCATGCATCGCTTGCCGGTAGTCAATGTTAAAATAAAAAAGCTCACTATTGTACCGAATTGCCACACCCATTTGGTGCACTGTTTTAAAGGGCGCACTCTCCTCGTTTCGAATTATTTTTTTTGTCGGCTCATATGGCGCACTGGCCTATTAGATGCGTGTCCTACGTGACCGACTTTAATACCAAAACAAATGTGCGTATTAAAATAAAAAATAGAAAAGTACTGAGGTACAAAACTTAATTTGATTGTTGTTTGATCTAGTATCTAAAACACTAGAATACAACAACAAAAAATGGAAATTCAGGCGAGAATAAAAACTTCCATTTTTGTGAGTTCCAACTTGGATCACTCAATGATAATTGCACTTGCAGTGTTTATTTTAATCGGGGACAAAACCTCAGAGTGTAACTTTTCAAAAGAGACCAAGATTCTCAAAGCGGTTCAACAACAGCAATCAATTTACTTTGGGTTCGTCTTGGAATGGGATTTTAGGTTAATTTTACACTTTAAACTTAACAGCGCCCTCTTCTGGGGAGCTTTATTAGGAATGCTATCTATAACTCCTTAAGAATCTCCAGGCTGGATAAATTTGTACGGTACACGAACAATACATGATTGACATAACATGCTTACCAAACTGTCAGCTTCACTCCGAATCACTTAATCCCACGAAATATTCATCCTCTGAGTCACTTTTACCGGTAAACAACTCCTCCAACTCTGGACGGTGAACTGCTTCTGTTTTCCAGTTGGAAAATTGTCAACCTACAACAGTGCGAGATGGAAATGATCAACACAGGCCGAGAGCGCCCTCTTACGGTTTAGCGTGAAAGTAACATGTGAAACTATACAGTAGGCTTCTGGTAATAACATACAGTGGAACCTCGGTTCTCGACCACAATCCGTTCCAGAACCCTGTTCGAAAACCGATTTGTTCAATCACCGAAATCGTTTTTCCCATTAAAAGTAATATAAAATCCGTTCCAACACCCTGAATGTTTACCATGAACGTAAACATGAAGCTAACCCAGGCTAATCGTACGTTCGCATTAGCGTACTCTTCCGTACGAAATATTACGCTAACATGAACGTGTAAAAATAAAAATAAAAAGGATTATGAATAGGATTTCTTACCCTTGCGGTGGACGGTGGGGAGAAAAAAAATCCTCAAAAGTTTTTCAACCTCTTCCAAAACTTGCGGCAGTTGCTTGCTTATAGCAATAACATCCTTAGCCGCATCACTCGATTTCACAGCCTCCTTATTCTTTACTATCGTACTGATAGTAGATTTAGCCATGCTGTATTCGCTAGCAACATCGCAAATTCGTACACCTCTTTCATATTTAGCTATTATGTCTTTCTTAAAGGTAATAGTTGTACCAACAACTTGTCTTTTCTAGCGTACCGGTGTTCGAACTCCGATTTTTTTGACCGAACAGCGAAGCAAGAATTTCTCGAAATTTTTGGTCGAACACCGATTTGTCCAAACTGAGAGGCGTTCGAAAACCGAGGTTCCACTGTATTAAACTCAATGATATAATGTGTTAATAATTTCACGTTTAAGTTTGAATCAACTGCGACTTATGGTGCGGAAATTACGGTACATGATTACCCTGGAGTGCCATGTCTAATCTTGTTGATCACAATGTTTCACAAAATGTGCAGTCCCTTCTCAAGGTTTCTTCATTTTCCTCATATCGAAGTTTTTGAGTTTTTCCTTGCCCTTATGTTGGTTCCAGATCAGGGGATGATGTAATAATAGTCTGAAAAATAGTCTGTGTAATAACCTGTGCAGCCCTTTGAGACTAAGGGCTATACAAATAAAAACGACTTGACAAAATTGATATCAATGTCAATAAAGATATTTCGATTCTAGATACGCGCATGATCCGGTGACAAATTAATTTCAGATATAGAGGTATCAATGTATCACAAAGCCTTTCCTCATTGTTAGGATCATTTATTTCTCAAATATACTGATTGGCATCGTAATGGAAATACTGGCGTGTACTGGCGGCGCCGGGCAGTTCATTAACAGATATTTTAGGCGAGAGGCATTGTGGGTAGTTGTTGGTCACAGCCGTCTTTTGGCCCGTTTACTCTGGCATGAGTTTGACACATATTTTAAGGGATCACATAATATTGGTGGGGACACGCCCCCTTTGTCAATGCCAAAACTACGCCCTTAGTACCAGTGGCGGGTCTATACTAAATTACTTCCTGGTTAGGACCCCTTTAGCAATTTATCCATTTCACACAATTCAGAAAAATGCGCAGCAGTTGGCCTGTATTTTCAAAGTTATGAATAATGGGTGTTATCTGGAAGACAGAAGCCCCCCAAGTAATTATTTTATGATTCCTACCCCTGCAGCCGTTCATATTCAGAGAGTCAGTCCGAGGTAAACTGTCCCTCATCTGTGCCTAGAACCGCCAGTGCTTAATATACCGTGTGCAAAAGTTTTGATTTTTTTACATTTATTTTAGTAGTGAAGGATTTTATACATTTGACTATAAGGGATTTTATACGATTGAATACAAGTTACATTTATTGAATGCAATGAAGATTTTCACTGAGTGGGCTACAGGTCACGCTGATCCGAATGTGGAATGTTTTGTTTAGTTCTGTTGATAACAGAACTCTGACGCAGAATGGCAGGCATTGTTTGGAGAAGTTGTTTTGATAAGCGCTCTGCTGTTATGAGTTTTTCAGACATCGGGATAAGCTTCTCTGAGATGGTGGGGCCACGTGGGGGCTTTCATTGGCATGCCGATGGGAGGAGCCGGCACACCAGCTTGCGGAAAAAACGTGGGCAGAGGAAAAAAAGGCAGAAGAAGGAGAGAGGAGGTTTGACGGAGACTCGAGCGGCACTAATTCAGCTAATTCGATGGAGTTCACTTAGTTAAATTGTTTAAGAAATTAAATCTGCCCCGTGTGGGAATGCCGGTCTCTTGTCCATCTTTTTTTTTTTTTTTGCAAAAAACGAACGCGCATTGTTAAGAGAATGTAGGTTGTGTTTGGTTAATGAAGTCAATGAAATTTAGTAAACGGTACTTTTTAATATTTAATTCCTAACAGTAGTCAAGTCATGTTTATTTGTGATGCCCTTAATCACAAAGAGTCTCAAAGGGCTGCACAGACCACAGATTGCAAACCAGACTATCATTACACCATCCCTTGATCTAAAACTTAAATGAGGGCAAAGAAAACCTCAACATGAGGAAAATGAAGACACCTTGAGAAGGGGCCGCACATGAGGTAATCCCCATTCCAGGATGAACAGGCTGCAACAAATGTTGCAATAACAATACAGATATCGTCAACAGGAAATATAGGTCATTCATAAGCTATAGAATAGAAGTGTAGTATTTTATTTTTTATATTATTTCTTGTAGTAGTATTTTAGGTGGACACGTAACGGGAGAATAGGGACAAAAAATGGCACTAAAGTTGTTTTTATTGACTGTATACATATATATATATATATATATATATATATATATATATATATATATATACATATATATATATAATATTTGATTTATCCAAGGGTTTGGCACAGCTCATCAAGAAGTATCAAGTCTCTGGGAATGATTTCTGTATGAAAAATAGCTTTTACATGGCAGGAGTGGCTTTGATCAGATCTTTGTCCACAAGGCCCTTTTTCAAGGTTTCTTCATTTCCTCATGTTAAAGTTTTTGAGTTTTTCTTTGCCCTCGTGTAGGTTTTAGATCAGGGGATGGTGTAATAGTAGTCTGCAGTCTGGACGGCCCTTTGAGACTTCTTGTGATTAAGGGCTATGCAAATAAAAATGACTTGACTTGGCTGTCTTGGCAGGGAGCAAACTCATGTGTTGTTTTCCAGGCATAAAACAAAATAGTTGAATTTTGGGATTGAACTGGGACATTTTGTCAGGTATCTGCTATGTGTTATCAAACAAGAACTATTCACATCACACTTTGTTTTTCTAATTGACAATAAAGGTGGATAATACTGGGAATTTTGGTAACAATCCGATACAAGTGAATACAGGATAGTTTACACAGAAATAAATGTATAGTCTGTTCTTCCAAACTCGAAAATGACGAGAAAACCAAATATGTTTTTATCTAATGGTGTCAATTTCCATTCACTTACGGTTCACAGTTTATTGACTCCCTTCACTTCCGCCTTGCCGTCATTGCCGCGCATCCGGGTTACTTTCGAGAACATGACGTCATTCAAAAACCCTTCATAAATTTGATGGCGTATTGCTGCATTCCATAGAACTGGGAAGTTTGAGTTTTCCAACCTCCAACCCAGAGAATATAATTAAAATGACACTCAAGGTGGGAGGTCCTAGTCGCAAAGTTGGATAAAAAGTATGTACCCCGACTTCATCGAGTACTTCAATCTGACGTCACTTGATAAACGACGATGCTCGTGGAAACACGCTGCCGTTTTCCTCCACAATGTCAGCGCTGGTACCACTCAAGAGGGAGAAATCCCACTTCTCACTCCTCTGGAATGCAGCATAAATCCAATAGGACGGCTTCCGGTTTGATGACAGGTGATTTATACGTTTGTTTGTTTTTATAATTGTCATGATAATGCGGTATAAAATAACATTTACAAAAACAACATACATTGCCCTATATACTGTAATTGTTTTCTGTCGGTGCACTTTCGAAAAACTGTACTCGAGTTTTGGTGCAGTGACAATCAAAGCCGGCAGAGAGCGCTACACACACATCGACTTCCAAATGTGAGACCACGCCCACTTGCTGCATTTATTCTCGTTAGATTCATAATTGAATTTCTTTAATAAACAACCAGAAAACATTGAGAGACTATTGGGGGAGAAATCAAGCGTTTTTTAATCCATCATCATAAAATGGTGCAAAATGTGAAGTATATTCGTGTTTTTTAGTCGCCTTACATCATGTAAATATGTCAAAAATAAAACAAGAGTGGCTATTCTATTTACAATACGCCACTAAGGGACATCATAGAGTGCAAAGGGCCAAATGGGCAAACATTTCTAAAAAATAGGTCGATAGTAAATATGGGATCTTTCTAATGACTCTGTAGAAGTTGATTTTAAAATATCAATGATTTAAAGATAAAGTAGTAAGTTTCAACATGATCAATGTTTTAAAGAGAAAGTGACCTGTTTCTTAACTTTGACTCAGGGCAGATGTTTGCAACCCAAAATGCCTAAAGAGCCATATTGGACCAATATATATATACATATATACAAGGTTGGGTAGGGTTACTTTAACTGGATTACTTTCAATTACTTTTGGATTACTCCAATACCAAATATGCTAATAAAAGACAAAAGAAACTAAATATGAATAAAATGATGACTCACAACACGTGGTAAGCTTTGATCTCCGGCAAAACGAACATAAAATGCGACAGAAACAAAATGAAAACAAATCCAAACAGCTTGCCAACATCCTTTTTGCCATTCCATGTATTCCGTGACTCCCGAACCTGCACAAAATTTAGTAATTGTATTCATATTTAGTTTCTTTTGTATTTTATTAGCATAGATAGGGGATGAATAAAGTATCTATCTATCTAAGGGAAATTCACATTTCCAGAAGCATCCCTGAGCTGAGAACAGTACAATAATAAAGCCAAAAGAATACAATATACAAATACCCAGTGTGACGTGCAAATGCCCACTGTAGCGTGTTATATAGAGTAACTAAATAGTGCTACACAGAATACATATTGCAGTAAGATTCGGTAATATCCAATGTAGGTGGTGTGGTTTAATGTGGGCCTTTACTCTGCCGGGTGGAGTTAAAGAGCCTCATGGCATGAGGAAGAAAAGATCTCTTCAGTCTGTCCGTAGTACAAGACAGTGACAGCAGTCTGTCGCTGAAACTGCTCTTCTGTCTGGAGATAATGCTGTGTAGTGGATGCGATGGATTGTCCATGATTGACCTCAGCTTTTTCAGTGCTCGTCTCTCAGCTACTGTTGTTAGGCTGCATATTTGGTATTCGAGTAATCCAAAAGTAATTGAAAGTAATCAAGTAAAAATAACCCTACCCAACCCTGTATATTATTTATACATAATTTATATATAATTTTCCCGTATTAAACTTTTTTGAAAAAGTACCGTGACGCCACTAGGAAGCACCAAAGAGCGGCTCCAGAGCCCCTTGTTGCTGACCTCCGGAGTAGGTTAAAGTTAGGAGTCAACGTAGGGTTAGCAAAAGGGGTTAGAGATATGGTTCGATGGGGTTACGGTTATAGTTATTGATCAGGGGTGAGGGATAGTTTTTAGGGTTCGATGTTAGGGCCAGGTGGGGGATTAAGGATAATGTTAGCATTTTTATCTTATGTTTTCTTAGGTGAGGGGCAGCCTTTCCAGCAGCTCCGTGTTATTTCGCACTTTTTGTGATTTATTGTTTTAAGTGTCTGCTTCTATCTTCGGTGTTTTTCGTCCCGTTTGACAACTACACTTTGGATTACTTTTTGTCCTATCGTTATGGGTTTTAACGCACAAAAATGCGTTTATTTGAGGAATCAACTCCTTGCCCTGAAGAATTCTCGTGCCGGCGTGATGAGGGGGCCCTATCGTGGATGCAGAGCCAGAGCTAGCTAAGCGGCTAGCAGGTTTATAAGTCTTCGGTACCGTCCGTAATCATGGTAAATGTGATCTCTCTACCAAATAAGACCGACGAACTGGCTGTGCTGGTGAAAAACATCAAAGCGCACAGGGATCCCTACAGGGATGAATAAAGTATCTATCTATCTATCTATCTATCTATCTATCTATCTATCTATCTATCTATCTAATTTAAAAAAACATAGCGTACCTCATCTCATCTCATTAGCTGCACCGCTTATCCTCAGTAGGGTCGCGGGGGTGCTGGAGCCCATCCCAGGAATCATCAGGCAGTGGGCAAGGGACACTCTGAACTGGTTGCCAGCCAATCGCAGGGCACACAGGAACAGACATCTCGCTCACTCATTCACACCAAGGGACAATTTTGACCGGCCAATTCACCTGAAATGCATGTTTTTTGGAATGTGGGAGGAAACCGGAGTGCCCGGAGAAAACCCACGCAAGCACGGGAAGAACAAACAAACTCCGCACAGTAAGTCGGGTAGCTGGATTTGAACCCACACAGGAGGTTCCCAAGACCTTAGAACTGCGCCGCCGTGCTGCCCCATAGCGTACCATCCACTGATATTTTTTAAATTATATTTTCAATAATTCTTCTGTTTTTTTTTCTCCAAATACCTTGTTGTAAATATAATTTCTTAAGTATCAAGTTTTTTTTAATCATGTTTCAAAACTTCTATCACTTTCTAAATAAGTGATGAATTGATGTCAATTAACTATTGTACTAATTTTACCATGTTTATATTCTCAAAAAAGCCTTATAATAAACTACACCAACATACTGTACATACATACAAATTATATTCTTATAAGACAGTTATATTTATAATATTTAACAAATAATTGAATCAATAATTAAACAATCCAAACACAACACGCCTGCATATCCGAAGGTTGTAACCCCGCCCGATCGCGTCCGCTCATCGGCCACAGGGGGGAAGGAAGAGGACCCCTGTCCGCCGACAGCAGGAAGCGCCGCCTGACGGGATGTTCCTCCGTGACCTCCTCCTGGGTGGAGACGGTCACGACCAGGTCACTTTATAACCTGTTCTGGACTGACCTGATTCAGCAGAGGTAAAACCTTGACATTGTGTTATTTATTTTTTGCACAGAAAAGAACATCAGGCACCGGATCCTGATATTTTTGGAGTTGCTGTAGCTGGGATGAGATAGCGCCAAAGGGGTCGGGGGTAAAATTTAAGGGATATGGGTAAGAGGGTTAGGGGTTATAGTTTAAAATTTAGTAGTGTTGGGAATTCAATATCAAAATGTACCGTTTACCAAATTGTCCGAATTACTTATGTGACTCCATTAACCAAACACAACTTACATTCACCCAACAATTTATGCGCGCTCGTTTCTTGAGGGAAAAGATGAACAAGAAAGCAGAAATTTTCACACGGGGGCAGATTTAATTTCCTTAACATTTTAACTAAGTGTACTCCATCGAAAACGGCCAAATTAGTAACGTTGGAGTCTCTGGGAAGCCCTCTTCTGAAGTCCTTTAGCTCTCTTCTTATTGGCCCACGTCTCCCCGCAAGATGGTGTGCCGGCTCCTCCCATGGGCGTGCCAATGAAGCCCCCTGGGCTTCACCATCTCGGAGAAGAGCGTCGCGACGTCTCGAACACTCAAAACGACACCGAGCGTTTCTACGTCATCAGGGCTTTTCTGCGTCTGGATGTGCTGATTATCTTATCAGCCTTACGTCCCGTTCCCGCTGTTCCTGTAAACAACATTTTCCACCAGGGTGCCCTGACGTTGAACTACAGCCCAATCAGTGAATATCTTTTGCATTAAATGTAATTTGTAGTCAATCGTATAAAATCCTTAATAGTCAAATGTATAAAATCCTTTAGAAGATAGTGATTTAGGGTTTGGATATAGGGTTAGGGGTTACCAGCAGAGTTTAGGATATAGGGGATTAGGGTTTGGGGTTAGGGTTAGGGGTATCAGTTTCGGGGTTAGGAATAAGAGTATCAGAGGTTAGATTCTAGGGGATGGGGATAGTGGTATTGGTTATGGTTTTAGGGTTAGAGGGCTACAGGGGTCGCGAACCTTTTTGACCCAAAGACCCATAAAAGAAAATATATATTTTAAGACAGAATTCAACAAAAGCACCAAATTCCAATTCTTCAGCGCATATTATTTCACTGTGTGACGTTTGATGGTTTCCCATATACCATGTTAATAAAAATATACCACTCAAAATTTGGCTCCCTCCCATAGTTGTCATTTTTGTCCAAAATAATGGTTTCAGAACAAGGTGCAAGCAAAGTTGTTTTGGAAAAATGTCAGGAAATACTGCAAACTAGGATAACAACATATTTACCTTCAGTGGAGACGGCGCAGGGCAAAAGAGTCCGGTCCTGTGTATAGCTCCGCCCATTAGTACCGCTTACCCAATCAAATTGCTCTATTTGCTTTGATAGGGCTTCTGGGTAAAACATTTGTTTCGGGTTAAAGTTAGTTCTATGAGTTTTCATCATAAAGTGTCTCAACAGCGAATCTAAACTGTTTAATGAGCTTCTATATAAATGATTATCGAACGATTTACAGCCAAAATGGGGTCTGCTGGTGTAACACGCATCAGTATTATCTCGGCTTTGCATGTATGACTATCATCGGCTCATCATGAAGCAATGTAAGAACCCATATGCCCGCAAGCCATAGGTTCCCGACCCCTGGTTTAGGGTATCAAAATTAGGGAATTAGGGGCTAGATGTTAAGGTTAGTGGGTTAGGGGTTAAGGTTTGGTTTTAAAGGATAGGATTAGAGGGTTAGGGGGTAGCTTATAAGGGTTAGAGATAATGGTTAGGGGTTACATTTAAAAGTTAGGGTATTGGTTAGGGTTTAGGGATAGAGGGTTAGGGATTAGGGTTGAGGGGTCAAGGGATAACTGTAAATTAGAGGGTTAGGGTTATGGTTTAGGGCATTAAGGTATCAGTATGAGTTGATTAAGGCATAGGGGTTAAGGTCAGAGGGTTTGTAGGTACAGCCAATGAGTTAGGAATTTGTTTTAAGGTTAGAGGGCCATGAGATAGGGGTTAGAGTTTGTGGTTAAGGGTTACAGTTTTTGGGTTAAGGTTTAGACTGGCCAGGGTTAGTGTTAGAATTTAGAGGTTATAGTTTAGGGTATTGGGGTTGTATAATTAGGGCAGAGGTGTCAAGGTTGGAGGGTTCATAGTTACGGTTTTTGGGTTAGTGTTTGGTTTTAGCGGTTGAGGTTAGGGGGTTAGGATGAGAGGGAAATGAGTTTATGGTTTTGGCTTAGATTTAAGGAGTTAGGGTTTAGGGTAGAGGGGATTAGGGTCTAAGGTTAGAATTTAGGGTTCGGGATTAAGACATCAGAGTTAGGGTTTCACAATTTCGGGATTTAGGATTAAAGATTATGGTTAGGGTTTAGGATATAGGGAAGAGGGGTTAGGGATTGAGACATTGAGATTAGGGTAAAATGATTGGGGATAGGGGTTGGGGTTAGGGTTTTGCTTACGATCTACTGTCATTTTTTTCCCGATATTTCTGGAGCTGCCGTAGCTAGGAGGAGATAGTGCCAAAAAAAAAAAACATAGACACTCATATAAGCACGTACGTACACACAAAGTGAATGTAAGACATGTTTAAAGGGGGAAGGGGACAGGGCGGGGGTATTTATAAAGCGCGAGTCCATCCCACCCGACATGCTTGGGATGATTCTAGTGCTGGCGCGAGATGTTTTTTTCTTCTTCACTAATGATAATGCTGCCGGTACTATCAAGAGATCGTAAACATAGTTACAGAACCACAAAATCATGAACACAAGGACCAATGAAATATATTTTGGCTGCTATCACGCTCAGTGTTCAACTGTAATTAGCAATAAAACTGTCTTTGGGTTGTTTTGAGTCATTCCCTTTTACTGGTTGAAAATAATCGCGAGAAAATAAAGAAGCATATAGAAGATTTATTTAGCAAAATATATCCTTCGGGCTCCCGTAGTATGTTTTCTTCGAATGCACATGTTTCAACTCCATTCTCAGCTGTAACGACCTCTGGTGGAGTATTATTACACACTGTCGCTTTAAGAATGGCCTTAAAACCCCAAGCTGGGTTTAAAAAAAATGTATTCAAAATTCTGAAGGAGGCATGCGTGCTGACGCCGTGAATCGTAAATACCGCCTTCCGAAAACTCCTCGTAAAGGCATCCGATGGCACTCGTAAGAATTCTTCTGACTTTGTCTCAGACGTCGTAAAAAGACAACGGCGCCCTCTCGCAAACATTGAGCGTACAATGGCGGCTTTTGTCGCACAGCGGCAAACGCAAAAGGGAGTTCCATCTGCGGACAGCAGGGGGCGTCGCGCTTGAGGGTCCCTCCCGTCTGCAGCCATGACGTCACGCGTGCTCTGCAGGGAGAAGGAGGATAAACGAGGCTGTAAAAAAATGATGTATTAGCCATGAAATGACGGGTAATTACAAGCGTTCCATTCTCGGTGACACGGAATTAGAGGGAGCACGTTATGAGCAGCAACACCATCATAAGGTTGTAAAAAAATAAAAAAAGGGGGTTATTTTTCCTAAACTTATCCACAATTTCCAATATTTTAGCACAACTGAGCATGGAAAAATGAAAACTAATACATAAAATACATTACATATTGTCAACATATATTGAAAACACATGTTTTAAAATAAAAATATTTTAAAATCTGAAAAATGGCAAATTTATTGAGGAAATATTAAACATATTAAAACATTTAAAATATTTAAAATATATTTACAAAAATATTACCCTATATTACAAATGTATTTATTAAAACAAAATGCTGATAAACTATAAACTGACTAAAATCATCATCTCATCAGCTGCACTGCTTATCCTCAGTATGGTTGCGGGGGTGCAGGAGCCCATCCCAGCAATCATCGGGCAGTGGGCAGGGGACAACCTGAACTGGTTGCCAGCCAATCGCAGGGCACACGGGGACAGACAACTCACTCGCTCATTCACACCTAGGGACAATTTGGACCGGCCAATTCACCTGAAATGCATGTCTTTGGAATGTGGGAGGAAACCGGAGTGCCCGGAGGAAACCCACGCAAGCACGGGGAGAACATACAAACTCCGCACAGGAAGTCCGGTAGCTGGATTTGAACCCACACAGGAGGTTCCCAAGACCTTAGAACTGTACCGCACACGCGCTAACCACTGCGCCGCTGTGCTGCCCCTAATCAAAAATTAAAATAAACAAATATAAAAAATTCAACCATTTTATCAAATATTTTGGTTGGAATAAAAAAACACTGGAAGAAAATGACAAAATATTTACAATACATACACAAATATTTACCTATTGATAAGTTTATTCTGTTTTTAATATTGGAAAATTATCCACTGTTCATATCATTGTGACTATGGGCCAATCATGTTGCCGTTCTTTGATATCCACACCCTTTGGAGAGTATCTGCTTTTGTAAGCTAGTAGATGCAATACAAAGAAAAACAGAGACGGGCTTTTAAAACAGGTTGGAATTTCTTGTCAGAGGACTGGACTCTCTCCTGTTCTCCTTGCAAGATCAAAATCCATTGATGTGTTATCTCCTTGTGTGCATGTCTATTATAGTTTAAACTTATATTGATTAAAATAAAAGAGTTGAAAAAAATAAAAATGGCAGCTGTCTTTGATATTTAATGATATGTATATAATAATATTCAATAATATTAAATTACTAGAAACGTTTTACCAAAAGCTTTGGTTGAAGAAAAAACTGTAAAAAAGGGACCAATTATTCAAAATACATAAATAGAAAAATACAAAATCCCTGGACACATTTCTAATATTCAAACATCAAAAAACTGAAAAGAATTATTATCCTACATAACAACCAAATTGATTTGATTATTTAGAAATAAAAAGAGTATTTCAAAAGATGTTAATATATTGCAATATAAAAATGGCAAAGGGATGGGCAGGTTTACCATTTTACCATTTTATGAAACTGTTGATGATATCGGCTGCTCTTTGGTGACTGATTTACATCCAGGAAGTATACATTCAGATTATTCCAAGTACAAAGGTACCTCTTTATACGAGCTTAATTCCGTTCAGGGTTGCGCTCGTATCTCAAATTGCTCGTGTAACAAATGAAGTTTCCTAATATTAAATAACATAAATAACAAAAAACTAACTCGCCTGTTCCCAACCTCCCAAAAGGATTAAAGTGAACAGTAACTAGCTATAAAACACATCTTTATTATCACTACAACACATTAAAATAATAATTACCGTATTTTCCGCACTATAAGGCGCACCTAAAAGTCTTAATTTTTTTCAAAAGCTGACTATGCGCCTTATAATACAGTGCGCATTATTTATGGATCAACATTAAGTCGCAAAGTCTTCTAACTAACTTGCAGCCGCCGACTACATTTTCCCCCGAACGCCAAGTAGTACGCGGTGTATGCTGGGATTTATTTACCGGCGTTTCATTGGCTAACCAATGTGTCAATCATCATTTGAATCGATCACTATTGGCTAAAGTTATTTGGAGGTCAAGGGGCGGATCCTTTTTATCATTTACAGGCTGGCATTGGCTTGAACTGTAAAACAAAGCCTGCAATTGGCCGAAAAAGATGTGTCAATCATCAGTTCAATCGATCACTATTGGCTAAAGTTATTCGGAGGTCAAGGGGCGGATCCTTTTTATCATTTACAGGCTGGCATTGGCTGAAGCGGCAAAACAAAGCCTGCAATTGGCCGAAAAAGATAAATGCGTATAGCACGTGGTTTGACGGCATACAGAAAGCATTTTTTTACGATTCTGTATTTGTAAATATTTCATTCTCCTGGATTTACTAAACTCACGGATATAAGAGGACCATGGCTGCACATTATTATTGAACACAACGACTTCGGTGAGCTACCCTGGCTATATATTTTCCCAGTATCTTGTTTAAGACTGAACTCGATGTTTCTGTGATAAGCGGTGCAGATAATGGATGGAATGGAGTGTCTATTTTTAAATAAAACTCAATTCCAAGTGTTTATTGTCATATGCACAGTAAAGTTGCGAGTGAAAAAGAAAATAGAAACTAAGGAATGGTTGGCATTTCTTGAATCCCAAGACTTTAACCTTCCGAATGATATTTGAAACGATGCATTTGAGTGACATCGTACGGACACCGCATCCACACGTGTCTACGACACGTATTTGCTTCTTTGCAAGCTTTGGGAATGTTAAGGGGGTAATCAGTTGGACTGAATCATCTGACTGTTTTGTCGACGTTTCCATTGTAGCGCCTTATAATCTGGTGCGCCTTATCTATGGAAGATATACGACCAAAAACTATTTTTGGGGGGTGCGCCCTATAACCCGGTGCGCCCTAAATTGCGGAAAATACAGTAAACATAAAAGATACAGTAAAAAGATAATATGCGAGTTTAATATAAACACCAACAACGAAAGGAGTCTGCGGTTGCTAATATAAAGGTCTCTTGTGGTCTCTAGTGGTTGCATCTGGGACTGCTTGTAACTTGAATTTTCCAGCGTACGTCGAGCAAAACTTTTGTTCCAAACAAATCTTGTACAGAGACCCCTTACGATTTGCGCTTCGGTAATTGCTGGTTAACTGCTTTGAGGATTTTGAATTGAAGTGTCTTTTTTGTCATTGATATCAACGTATCGTGCTTTGTGTTCTTAGCAGACATCAAATGCTATTACAGGAGTAGGGTAGGGAGGGCTTTTGGTGTGTTAGTTGGGCGTGACTGTCCGCGTGCGCAACAGTGATAGGCTGGTATATGCTGTCAAACAGCGGGGGTGGGTGCAAAAGACATTGTGGATCCCTCACTCCCTGAAAATAACTGTGGAGCACGGCAACAACCAATCTAGTACTGTAGCGGCCTGTACCAATAAAAAGTTAATTTAACCGGATTCTGAGGAAAGTCTGAAGAGCGCAAAGAAATGGTGATCACCAGCGGGTGCTCCAGGGATTGTTATCGGGTCTGTGAAGCCACTAAGGCAGCGTCAGGAGAAAAGGCTGGAGATCCATTCACTGCTACAGCTAGGCAAACAACTCTCTTAAGCCACTCCTAACGAGCCTCTATCTGACCCACGCCAGATCCATTATCCTTTAAATGGATGACCTGGAACTACAACTCGTAGTCATCGTGGAGACCCGGCTAAATCGGCAATCCCCGATGCTAGCGTGCAACTAGCCAGCCGCTCTCAAAATCGCATTTTTTCACTGAAAGGAGAAGCCCTACAATTTTGTTTTAGTTTTGTATAATGACAATAAAAAAACATTCATTCAACTGCAATCCTGGTTCTGGGTTTTGATTTGTAGATCTATAGTTTTGTTATTTTGTTGCAGTCGTATACTCTCAGTCAGTATGGAATGGATGTTATCTCGAGGTAAGTTTGCCCCTTGAGGGCTTTCATAAATTGGCAACGCTACTTCTAGGATTCTCACTTTTGGGTGTTCTGGTCCTTAATACCCACGATAATTGAGGCATTACTGTATACTGATTTTTTTGGTGTGGAGTTGCTTGTATAAGGAAGTACTACAGTGGGACCTCGCTACTTCGCGGTTCCACGTTCGCGGGTTCAGAGCTTCGCGGGTCTAAAAAATAATAATAATAAAATCTCATCTCATCTCATCTCATTAGCTGCAACGCTTATCCTCAGTAGGGTCGCAGGGGTGCTGGAGCCCATCCCAGGAATCATCGGGCTGTGGGCAGGGGACACCCTGAACTGGTTGCCAGCCAATCGCAGGGCACACAGGGACAGACAACTCGCTCGCTCATTCACAACTAGGGACAATTTGGACCGGCCAATTCACCTGAAATGCATGTCTTTGGAACGTGGGAGGAAACCGGAGTGCCCGAAGGAAACCCACGCAAGCACGGGGAGAACATACAAACTCCGCACAGGAAGTCCGCTAGCTGGATTTTAACCCACGCAGGAGGTTCCCAAGACCTTAGAACTGTGCCGCACACGCGCTAACCACTGCGCCGCCGTGCTGCCCTAATAATAAAATAAAAAATAATTAAAAATAATAATAATAATAATAATTACATTTTATTTTTTTAAGCATTTTTGAAGGGGCGTCGCTACTTCGTGGTTCCACGTTCGCGGGTTCAGAGCTTCGCAGGTCTAAAAAAATAATAATAAAAGATAAAATAATTAAAAAAAAATAACAATAATAATAATATATATATATATTTTAAGTATTTTTAAAGGGGCGTCGCTACTTCACGGATTTTCACGTTTCACTGGTGGTTTTGGTCCCCATTAACCGCGATAACCGAGGGATTACTCTACTGCATTTTACATTTTCCGTACAGTGATGGATGGAGGTTGTGATACGTCAAATTTCCTGAGGAGTTCCCGCGAATTCAGCGGCACACGTTTTTGCGTTTTGAGTTTCCTCGCTGACCTTGGTGGTGTCGCCTGGGGGTCAACGGCATTCCCAGCTGCTGTGAGCCGTCCCTCACACACACACACTCACACCACACACGCGGTCACGTGGCCTTTGGACCTGACACAATGAAGCCATGAACACATCAATTCCGTTTTGCCAGTGGCCCTAAAACTTCGCGGCGGACCCAAAAAGTTTTTTATCGCATTATTGGGTTTTGATCAAGAGGCCCCTTCGTCCGGTGGCGCTCCGACAAAGGCTTCGTTCTGCTCGGGTCCCAAATTTGGGAAGCGGGAGAACAATCCGGGCGCTTGTGCGTCGGGGCCGGCATACCATCGGTGGGGGGTGAGGTCAAAAAATGCCCGTGAAGACAAAAAGGCCTTGGTTTCCAACGCCTCGTTCTCCCGCCCTCCGGCTGAGGGACGAAGGAATCCGGTCGACGTGAAAAACCTTGGCGCTGGGACGCGTCTATTTGGGTGCGGCGGATTGCCCATCCGACACCTTTCCAGCGCGCACTTTGGCATTTGGGGGCGCATGCGCCAACGACGGTCGGCGGGGCAGCTGTTTTGTGTCGGGTTTACGTGTCGGGCGTAGTTGGTAGCGCTCACGTTGCACTCGTTTAGAAAAACAGGACCGGGAAGCGGATCAAGGAGCGACATTTGACCGCGATCCTTCACTCTAAAAACAGTCGGGATGAAAATAAAAGCTGTTGAGAGTCATGAACACAGCCCAGAAAATCATGGGTTGATCTCTGCCTGGTCTACTGAATGCCTTCACTTTAAAAACAGTCGCGATAAAAAAGGAAAGCCAATGAGAGTCATCAACACATCCCAGAAATTCATGGGCACTTCCCTGCCTTGGTCTACTGCGGTCCTTCACTCGAAAATCCTTGAAAATCATGAACACAGCCCAGAAAGTCATTAACACAGCACAGAAAATCATGGGCCGCTTTAGGCCCAGTCTACTGCGTTAGTTCACTTGAAAATCCTTAAAAGTCATCAACACAGCCCAGAAAATTATGGGCTGCTCTCTGCCTGGTCTACTACATGCCTTCACTTGAAATATAGTAGGATAAAAATAAAAGCTGGTGAGAGTCATCAACACAGTCCAGAAAATCATTGGCAGCTCCCTGCCTGGTCTACTGCGTTCCTTCGCTCGAAAATTCTTGAAAGTCATCAACACAGCCCAGAAAATCATAGGCAGTTCTCGGCCTGGTCTACTCCGGTCCTTGACTAGAAAATCCTTGAAAGTCATTAACACAGCCCAGAAAGTCATTAACACAGCCCAGAAAATCATGGGCCGCTTTAGGCCCGGTCTACTGCGTTAGTTCACCCGAAAATCCTTAAAAGTCATCAACACAGCCCAGAAAATTATGGGCTGCTCTCTGCCTGGTCTACTACATGCCTTCACTCGAAATATAGTAGGATAAAAATAAAAGCTGGTGAGAGTCATCAACACAGTCCAGAAAATCATTGGCAGCTCCCTGCCTGGTCTACTGCGTTCCTTCGCTCGAAAATTCTTGAAAGTCATCAACACAGCCCAGAAAATCATAGGCAGTTCTCGGCCTGGTCTACTCCGGTCCTTGACTAGAAAATCCTTGAAAGTCATTAACACAGCCCAGAAAGTCATTAACACAGCCCAGAAAATCATGGGCCGCTTTAGGCCCGGTCTACTGCGTTAGTTCACCCGAAAATCCTTAAAAGTCATCAACACAGCCCAGAAAGTCATCAAAACAGCCCATAAAATTAAGGGCTGCTCTCTGCCTGGTCTACTACATGCCTTCCCTTGAAAAATAGTAGGATAAAAATAAAAGCTGGTGAGAGTCATCAACACAGTCCAGAAAATCATTGGCAGCTCCCTGCTTCGTCTTCTGCGTTCCTTCACTCGAAAATCCTTGAGTCATCAACACCGCCAAGAAAGTCTTCAACACAGCCCAGAAAATAATGGGCAGTTCTCCGCCTGGTCTACTGCGGCCCTTCACTCGAAAATCCTTGAGTCATCAACACAGCCCAGAAAGTCATTAACGCAGCCCAGAAAATCATGGGCCGCTTACGGCCCGGTCTACTGCGTTAGTTTACCTGAAAATCCTTAAAAGTCATCAACACAGCCCAGAAAGTCATCAAAACAGCCCATAAAATTAAGGGCTGCTCTCTGCCTGGTCTACTACATGCCTTCCCTTGAAAAATAGTAGGATAAAAATAAAAGCTGGTGAGAGTCATCAACACAGTCCAGAAAATCATTGGCAGCTCCCTGCTTCGTCTTCTGCGTTCCTTCACTCGAAAATCCTTGAGTCATCAACACCGCCAAGAAAGTCTTCAACACAGCCCAGAAAATAATGGGCAGTTCTCCGCCTGGTCTACTGCGGCCCTTCACTCGAAAATCCTTGAGTCATCAACACAGCCCAGAAAGTCATTAACGCAGCCCAGAAAATCATGGGCCGCTTACGGCCCGGTCTACTGCGTTAGTTTACCTGAAAATCCTTAAAAGTCACCAATAGAGCCCAGAAAATCATCAACACTGCCCAGAAAATTATGGGCTGCTCTCTGCCCGGGTCCACTGCGTTTCTTCACTCGAAAAATAGTCGGGATAAAAATAAAAGCTGTTGAGAGTTATCAACATAGCTCAGAAAATCATGGGCAGTTCTGTCTGGTCTACTGCGGTCCTTCACTCAAAGTCCTTCATAGTCTTCAACATTGCCCAGAAAATTATGGGCTGCTCTCTGCCTGGGTCCACTGCGTTTCTTCACTCGAAAAATAGTCGGGATAAAAATAAAAGCTGTTGAGAGTTATCAACATAGCTCAGAAAATCATGGGCAGTTCTGTCTGGTCTACTGCGGTCCTTCACTCAAAGTCCTTCATAGTCTTCAACATTGCCCAGAAAATTATGGGCTGCTCTCTGCCTGGGTCCACTGCGTTTCTTCACTCGAAAAATAGTCGGGATAAAAATAAAAGCTGTTGAGAGTTATCAACATAGCTCAGAAAATCATGGGCAGTTCTGTCTGGTCTACTGCGGTCCTTCACTCGAAAGTCCTTCATAGTCTTCAACACAGCCAAGAAAGTCATCAACACAGCCCAGAAAATCATGGGATGCTCTTTGCCGGGTCTACTGCATAGCTTCACTCCAAAAGCAGTCGGAATAAAAATAAAATCTGTTAAGAGTCATCAACACAGGCCAGAAAATTATGCGCCGCTCTCTACCCAGTCAACTGCAGTCCTTCACTCTAAAAATAGTCGGGATGAAAATAAATTCCAGTGATGGTCATCAACAGAGCCCAGAAAATCATCCTGCTCCCTGCTTAGGATAAAAAACAACCCAAGGGTGGGTAAAAATGGACCCACCCAATAGGTTCTTTAATCTTTTGCTAAAACAATCTCTGCAAAAAACAATGAGGGTCATCAACAAAGCCCAGAAATTCATGGGTTGCTCTGTACCCACTCTGCCAGGTTAATTCACTCTAAAACAGTTGTGTGAAAGATAACCCAAGTTTGGGTCAAAAATAGACCAATCTAATAGGTCCTGTGTTGTTTGAAAGAAATAACCATCACAAAAAACGTTGAAAGTCATCAAGAGAGCCCAGAAAATCATGGGCTTCTCTCTGCCCAGTGTACAGGGTTTCTTCACAAATGTAGTTGTGTCAAAATAAACAAAAAAAACACTTTCGGTCAAAAAATGGACCAACCCAATGAGTCCTGTGTTGTTTAGAAGAAACAACCCCCACGAAAACTGATGAGAATCATAAACACAGCCCAGAAAAACATGGGCTGCTCTTTGCCTGGTCTGAAAGACCAACAACATTAGTGCGAACTCCCCTCACCCCAGCCACCCCCTATTTGACCTACTCCCTACAAGGAGATGCTACAGGTCTGTTAAAATCAAGTAACAGGGTTAAAGACAGTTTCTTCCTAGAAATTTTCAATGACCCGTCAGTGGGGAGCAGTCTACCGGCAACTCAAGTGTTCTTGGGTGCTACTTGATGCTCAGGGGAACACTGTTAATGAACCTGTTATATCTGGTAAAACAAAAGTGTTCATTTTAGACAGAAACTCAATCAAAGAATGAAAAAAGCCAAGAATTTTGACTTAGGGGCCATACAGGTTCCCACCCGTGCCCAAGAAGATCAACCAGTGCAGTTTGATTAACTCCGACTGAAGTTGGCGCTCGCCAAGCTAGCGCTAGTGGTTGCTCGGCGACCGGACCATCTTAGAAAAAAATGGGACCCCGAAACCGAAGCCTAAACTCTGGACAAATGACTCCGAATCTGAAAGTTCCCGGCCTGTTAACGACACCCGAAGAGAGCGTCGGCGTCGCATGGCAACGCGTCGACCGCTAACATGTTTACAACCGGTTGCTTAGCGACCGAGCAGACTAGACTCTATTGTGCAACCACACTCGACCCTCCGGATCAAGGGTGTCGTACATGCGGCCCGCAGGCCGGATCGGGCCCTGCGAGGGATTAAATCCGGTCCACGAGCGACAGTGAGAGAAGCGCATGAGGAAAACGAAGTGTAGGTTGAAATATGTCCACGTGATGTTGCCAAAGCCAGTCGCCACACATAGACGCTGTAGTTGTATTTCTTTCTCTCTCTCTCTCTTTCTCTCACTTTCACTTTCTTTCTCTGTCCCTCTTTCTTTCTCCCTCTTTTTCTTTCTACCTCTTTCTCTCTCTCTCCCTTTCTCTCTCCTTTTTTTCTCTCTCTCACTTTTTCTCTCTTTGACTCTCTCACTCTCTTTCTCTATTCATCCCTCTCATTTATCCCTCTACCTCTATCCCACTCTCTATGTCACTCTTTCTTTCTTTACCCTTATTTCAATTTTCTCTCTCTCTCTCACCATGTCTCTCCTTTTCTCTCTCTTTTTGGTCTTTCTCCCTTTCTATATTCTCCTCTCTTCCATCTATTTTTTTCTCTCTTTCTCTCTTACTGTTCCTCAGTCTCTATCTCTTTCTTTTTTATCTTTCTCACCTGTTTTCAAATTAACCCCCCTTTCTTTCTCTCTCTCTCTCTTGCTTTCTTTCTCTTTTCACTCTCTTGCTCAAGCTCTCTCTCTCTCTCTCTTTCTCTCTCTCTCTCTCTCTCTCTCTCTCTCTCTCCATTCCTTCTCTCTCACTGTCACTTTCTTTGGCTCTTGCTCCCTTTCTCTTTCTTTTTCTTTCTATCTCTTTCTTTCTTTCTTTCTTTCTTTCTTCCTCCCTTTCTTTTTTAAAATTCTTTCTTTCTTTCTCTAATTTCTTTCTTTCTTTGTTTCTTTCTTTCTTTTTCTCTAATCTACTAGTTCGCCCCCAGAAAGAACGTTTTTTTTTTCTACCGTGTGGCCCCCGAGCTAAAATGAGTCTGACACCCCTGCTCTAGACAGGAAATAGACGAACAATGTTTTTTTTGCTTTTAAATCTCCTTAAACTATTTCCATCAAGCATTTGATGGAACAGAACAAGTTACAGTGAGCTGTCCCCTCACCCCAGCTATGAAATCAAGGCTTAGAGTCGCGGGCGTCCTGAGTGGGCCCCGGGGTCATGAATGGTGGGCTTTGTCCGCACCGTGGTCATCACATTCCATCAGAGGCACTGTGTCGAGCGGGGCGGGGGCCCAATTCGAATTGGGGCGGCCGTGTCCCGACTCTAACATATGACTCTGTGACATTTATTTATTTAGTTACTTGCTAGCGTGCCAACATTCATGCCCTGCAGGATGCAGTAGTTAGCGTAAGAGTGCTAACGGAAGGCAGATTTTTTTTTCTATAGACTCATAGAAAAGTTGAGATTTGTTTTTTATTATTAGCTCGCTTGTTTATGAAAACGATCTTTTAGGGGGGGACATACATAAATTCCTAAACCAGGACCCTAAAACACATACCTAACAAGAACTAAGATGGCGGCGCGCATGTGTGCACTGCCCAACACCTCTCGAGCTTATTTTTACTTCCTACTGTATTGTTGTCTTTCATGATTCTAATTCTAACCACCTAGCATGCTAAAATTCGTACGCTATGTGTAGAACACGCACATTAGCAATGCTAAAACCTTTCATTGCGATCTTAGCATAACAGGGGTCAATTTGTAAACGTGATGGCTAGCCCACCCACTTTTCAAATTAGATCCTAGCCACTCCAACCAAGCTAGCTTGTGCTAACAGCTACCAAACTCCTTTAGTTATTTTTTTCTCTGATATGTAATTTGCATACTTCTTTCAGCCATTATCTTAGGAAAACAATACCCTAAGTTGTCCGACATACATAAACCAAGAAGCACCTAGCATGCTAACATTCGTGCACGTGCCATGCTAAAACTTTTCATCCCGATCTCACCAAAAAAAACAGGTCAATTTTTCATTTTGTTTACGCCATGGCTAGCTCACCAACTTTTCAGGACAGATCGTAGCCAAACCAAACTAGCTAGCTGGTGCTACCAACCACAAAAAGTCTCCAGGTATTTTTGTCATAATTTTTCAGCCTTTATATAACATAAACGATTAAAGAATGGTAAATATTAGCATTAAGAATTCGTAAAAGTATTCCAGGAGAGCATTATGTCCGAAGCTCAGGAACAACATGAAGGTACAGACAGTATTGGGGGACACAACATCACTAACCTCCGTTTGCTGATGATATAGCCGGATTGGCAGGAGACGAACAGGAACTTAGAGATCTGGTCAATCGCCTGGACAAAGCATCAAGCCAGTATGGGATGGAAATAAGCACAGAAAAAAACAAAATTAATGACCAACAATCCCCAAGGTATCACCACAAACATCACCATCAACCACAGAGAGCTAGAACCTGTCACCAAATTTAAGTATTGTGGAGCTGTCATATCAGAAGAGGGGTTAAAATCCAGAAATTATGGCCAGGATAGCTAGAACCAAAGATGCACTTGCCAGACTTAAACCCATCTGTGTCATGATTGCTGATTTACAGCACCTGTAACAGTCCAATTGGCGCCAACAGCCCTGAGCGCTGATTGGTTCAAAGACTCTTTTCAAACCCCCCGGCTTCCAAGAGGAAGCTGTCAGACAGTTTGCGAAACTATGCTCCCAGCTAGGAGAGCTCCATACCTTCCGACATTTTCCTGCCCTGTTTTCTTCTGCCTGATATCTGTTGCCGATCTGTTTCTGGACCCGTTTTTCCTCTGCTCTTCCATACCAACCATTGACCTGTTTCGCCCTGTTTCCTGCCCTGTTTTCTCCTGCCTGATATCTGTTGCCGACCTGTTTCCGGACCCGTTTTTCCCCTGCTCTTCCATCCCAACCATTGACCTGTTTCGCACTGTTTCCTGCCCTGTTTTCTCCGGCCTGATATCTGTTGCGGACCTGTTTCTGGACCCGTTTCTCCCCTGCTCTTCCATCCCAACCATTGACCTGTTTTGCCCTGTTTCCTGCCTGATATCTGTTGCAGACCTCTTTTCTGGACTTGATACCGCCCTACTCTCCCGTCTATCGACCAGTATCCCTGCTGCTTAAGATTATCCTCGCTCGACACGGAAGAGCCACTTCCGCGTTCCTGCCATCAGCTACCCGTGTCCATCGATCATCGGATCGTGGAAGCAAGCACTGCTCTCTCTCTTTATCAATAAAACTGAGTAAACGGACGCTACTGGGTCCTGCCTCCGTTTCTGGCTTGTGACAATCTGTAAGGACAAGAACATAGTGTAATCAAAGATCCAACCCATGCCAGCGCTGGTTACCTCCATCTTCCTCTACACTTGCGAGACATGGACTCTCACAGCAAAACTGAAAAAGAAAATCCAGGCCTTGGAGATGCGATGCTAAAGGAAACTTCTAGGCAATCTGGTACTTAGCCCATGTGACAAACGAAGCAGTGTGCCTACAATCAGGGGCCTTTTTGGACCCTACAAATAACTGTTGTCAATTGCGCCAGATGTCGTCACAAGATCATCAGAACTGACCAAGATAATTCTTCAGGGCACAGTCCAAGGGGGCAGGAGGAGAGAAAGACCGTGAAAGAACTGGTGTGACAACATTAAGGAATGGACTGGTGCCAACGTTGCCACAACCCAAGAACAGGCCAGGGACCCGTCAACAGTGGAGACGGCTGTCCAGAGTTGCCTTCTCTATGGTGTCCTGACAACACATGCGGTTAAGTGATCCATGAACCGATTTTCCCAAAAACTTAAGTATCAGAGTGAAAGTGGACTATTTTTAGCTACCATTTTGAGACAGAATTCGTAATCATTGAACATCAAAAAGAAAACAAGGAATCAAAGACAGGAAAAAGTGAGGAAATCATAACGGTAAAGAAGCGTTAAAAATACTTATAGTCCAATTTTTGCTCCATATATTAATTTTACATTTTAAAAATTTTTTTCAACATGGGTGTAAACGAGGCAGCACGGCGGATTAGTGGTTAGCATGTCTGCAGCATAGTTCTGAGGTCACGGGATCAAATCCAGCTACCGCCTTCCTGTGCGGAGTTTGCATGTTCTCCCCATGCCTGTATGGGTTTCCTCTGGTTTCCTCCCAAATTCCAAAAACATGCATGTCAGGTTAATTGGCCGGTCCAAATTGTCCCTAGGTGTCAATGAGTGAGTGAGTTGTCTGTCCCTGTGTGCTCTGCGACTGGCTGGCAACCAGTTCAGGGTGTCCCCTGCCCACTGCCCGAAGACGGCTGAGATGGGCTCCAGCACCCCCGCGACCCTACTGAGGATAAGCGGTGCAGATAATGGTTGGGTGTAAACGATCTTCGTTTGCAACATTGACGAGAAATCTAACACAGATTATGATTGCGTGTCCTCTTAGCGCTCCGTCAATTATTCAAGAGGCGAGTGTAATCCAAACTGACAGCTCGGCGCTTTGCTTGCCAGCTCAGATTGCTTGTCGGTCCGATACTGCTAAAAACTTTTGTTTAAGAAAAAAAAATGTTACTTGTTAACAGCATAATATTAAGGTATTCAAACCTCAAACCTTTAGAGTAACATTGTTTTGTCATTGGCGACTATTTAAGCGTCAAGACACATTTTCCGTATTTGTGAGAATAAAAAATAAAGGAAATCAGGTTCATTTTTAGCTACATGTTAGCCAACACAAAACAACCCCCTAATATTTTTTCTCTGAAAAATTAAATAATCTGAAATATAACAAAAATCAACTTTATAAAACTCTTAAACATCAAACTATACAATAAACCAGGGGTTTCCTACTTTCTTCAAACTGAGACCTAATTTTTCCCACTGTATAGCGCAAAGGCCACACCTTGGAGACAAGATGTTTAGAAAAAGTTTTCTTGCTAGCCCTTCCAGTTTCTCTGTGTCATGTGACCAAGCTAAACCAATCGACTTTTAGAAATAGAAAACTAAATATGCGTTTCTAAAATAACAACTTATCATGTTGTCAATTTGTTAAGACCAGCTTAACTGTGTTGTCCGCAACCTGAAATTTGGCTACTCTCTGTCACCATCTCCTGGCTTAAAGTCAGGATCGTAGCCTAAGTCAGCTCGTTCCTCGATTACCTACAAACTCTTTTTTTTTTTCATAGCTTTGGGGGTTTGGACTGTACGGACGCTCCCCTACTTACGACCATTCGATTTACAAAAAACAGGAGATACGATCATTTTTTTTCCGGATGTCCAAAAATATCCGGAAATTGCTGTAAATTAGATTTTGTATCGTGTGCACCTTTTTGCGAGTACAGGACATTAGTGTGGTGCTTCTCTACGCCGTTACCGTGCGGTGGCGCTGTGAGAGGTCACCCAGCATTCACAGAGAAGAAAAAAATTGCTTCCTCTTCCGAGTTTGTGGGTAAACATTCTATACTGTATCTCCAGTGCGCTAAGAACTTAGACATTTTATTGTTTAATATCCCGTGCATCCATTCAACATGGTTGGTGTAAAGTGTAAAGAAGAGGCGAGACGTTTCTTTTGAAATGGAAGTGAAATAAGAAAGCTTGATGCGGTTGAGAAAATGGTTGGATCGCTTTTTTTCGTCCACTTTCCAACACGTAGGAGGAAAACACCTAACTCTTGAAGCCCATCTTACAAAAGTTTGGACAGTAACAAGAGCTTCAGGAAGGCTTTTTGCTACCACTTCCTGTTTACTTCATGTCATATGACCAAGTCAAACTAATCAACTGTTAGCAATGGAATACAAGGAAATCAGGTGGTATAAAACCTGTAAATGCTTTCTGAAAACAAAAAGCCAGCAACGACAAAAATGTTAACTAAAGTTCCTTAACAGTGACAAGAAACCAAAGGTAAATTGAATAAGTGACGAGTATTTTAGTGATGAGAAAATGGTTCTTAACCTAGCTTGTGGGAGCTAATTTAATATCAAGAGGGGAATTTGCCCAAAAATACATAACTAATAACTTAATTTAATTTGAAACACTTTGATCAAGCTATGCTGAGCTTGCAGTATTCAATTTGAAATGGTCTTTCAGTTGATCACTGTAGTAAGAGAAAAACTACGTTATTACTCAAGAAGAATTAAAAAAACAAGTAGTTCTTTTATCAGCGTACCTTTATTAATGAAGAACTGAGAAGAAAAACATTTATTTGGATGGAATTAACTAAAAAAATATTACTGGCTTAAAAAATGGATCCAATAAAAAAAACAATAGCCATAATAAATGACTCGTTAAATCAGGTTGGAAGTCTAAAATGTATAATCTGCTGCCATTTTCCGTACTCAATTTTAGATTTCCTCGTGTTGAACTACTTGAAAAACTATACTGTACGTGTCCACAGGAGCGACCGTATCAAGCTTTCAAGTGTAAGGCCATTGTGTCATTTAACACTCTTGTGCTTCTTTTATTGACAAAGTAAAAGCACCTGCTCAGCATGGGGGAGGGCTTCAGTAACCCTTAGCAACCGGCGTTCTCTCAACACAAATCTTGGACGGGCCCGTTTGCCGCTGCCATTGGCTGGCCAGGCCCATGAATGACTCACGCTCTTAGAACCCGTCCATGTATTATGCATGTGCCATCACCTTGTGGAGGACTTGAGCTCATTTGCAGGTGAGTTGCTCCGAAAAACGAAGCTAAAAGAAGACTTGACGTCAATTTTACGGAATGGAACTGACAGCCTCGTACGCCCGACCCAAAACCGGGCACTTCCTCCCCGCCATCACCACGATGGCGTCCAGCTACAGAACCCCGGAGCCCGCTAGTCACAGCGCCACACGGTGGAGAACGAACAGTTACTACAACAATGACAACACTGTCCCCACCCTGCGGCCCAGCATTCCGGATCTCATCCGAGGCGACTCGGCGTTCTACCCAAGAACTCTGAGCACTCGCTACACACCAGACGACTGGTTCAAGTCCAACCAGGGCAACTACCTTTCGTCGGAGGCGTCCCGCAACAGCGCCGAGCGATTGCGGCGTGACACCGTTCGCCTGATCCAGGACAAGGAGCAGCTGACGCGTCGGACGCAGGAGAATACCAGCAAGGACATCAGCGAGAGACTCAATGACATTGCCTTCTGGCGCACGGAGCTGAGCCATGAAGTGGACAACGTGGCGAGGGAGACGACGGCATTGGCAGAGGTCAAGCGCCGGCTGGAGAGGGCCTTGGCAGAGACTGAGAGGCCCCTTCAGGTGAGTCTAAAAGGTTGGAGGTACTGATGATAGTCCTCTGGGACTCGGTCATGTAACCGAGGGTTAGTTTCTGGAGAAGGCCTTGGCTGAGCCCTGAAGGCCCCTCCAGGTGGGTAGGAAAGGTTTTAGATCATGATGACAGCTCTGGGGGGCTTGATCATGTAACCTGTTGGTTGGTTTCTGGAGAAGGCCTTGGCTAAGACCCAGAGGCCCTTCAGATGACGGGTGAAGGGTTGAAGGTACTTATGACAGCCCTGTGGGAATAGATCATAAGTATGTTTATCAACATAAAGAGCTTAAAAAGAAGTACTTACAAGCTGTCGCGCCTTTGTTCGGGTAGACAGCGGCACTTGCAGAAGTCAAGCACTGGCTGAGACCGAGTGGCCTCTTCAGTTGATTCAAAATGGTGATAGGTACTGATGAAGGCCCTGGGAGACTTGATCCTGCAACTAAGGGTGTGTTTATCAAACCTGAAATGAAGGTACATTCCTGTACTTAAAAACGTTATTCCTTTTACTGGGGAGACGAAAAGTCAAGCAAGGCCTGAGAAGCCCTTAGTTGAGATCAAAAGACTCCTTGAGGTGACTTGGAAGAGTTGGAGGTACTGATTACGACTCTTGATCGTGTAACCTGGGGTTTGTTTGCGAACACAGAAAAGGAAAAATGCAAATGCCAGTACTTAAAAGCCTTTGCCTCTTTGTTTGGGTCGATGGCTGTGCTGTACAAGACAAGCGTCGACTTAAAAAAGCCATGGTTTACACTAAGAGGCCCATTCAGTTGAGTCGGAAGGGTATGAGGTACTGATGAAGGCCCTAGGGGACACGATCATGAAACCGAGGCAATGTATATCAACCTGGAAGCTAAAAAGATGAAATGCAAGTACTCAGAAGACGTTGCTCCTTTGTTTGGGGAGAGGGTGGAGCTGGTAAAGTTTAAGAGCCGGCTGGTAAGACCCATTTAAGTTGGAGGTACATACAGGGTGAAACCCATCAAAAAACGTCCATCAGTTACTTTAGTGACAAACAATGACCGTACTACTATAATTACAGTATTTATGTTTACTGTTTCTTCAGGATTAAATGTGATATATGATCGTTAAAATCTATGCTATACGTTAACATCAAAGTCAAACTTTCCACCAGGTGTCCCAGGAATGCCTGTACCACCGCGAGAAGCGAATGGCCATCGACCTGGTCCATGATGATGTAGAAAAGGACTTGATCAAGGTAAAAAAAAAAAAATGAGAAAAAAGTGATCGTAATAACTGAAGCATTGCCTGAAACAGGAAGTGGAGGTCATCAAATCCTGTCAGACCAGGATGAGGCATCATTTGGAGCGAGCCGCCGCCCAGCTTGCGTAAGACCTATCGTGGCTGGTGTGACGGACACGCGACCCAGCTGACCGGTCTTGATATTTTGCCGGTTTTCCGGGCCGAGGCGTTAACAGGGCAAACCGAGCAGCGCAGCATGAGCTGGAACAAGACCTGAGCAACAAAGTGACAGCCCAGAGGATAGACGACCGTTGCCATCACCTCAGGAACACATCAGACGGTATCGGCTACTTCCGCGGAATTGAGCGACTGGACACCTCGTGAGTGGCCGTTGATCCAAACCGATGCTGAGTTATCTCGGAACACTATTGTTTTAACTCAAGTTAAAGCTGTAACTTTCAGCCCTGTCAAAGTTAAAAGTTTAACATAAAACGTTTTAACTTGAGATAACTTCAGTCAAAACTTTGGGATGCTCGCGGTTAAACATTTCAACTTGAATTTAAGCATTAACTTTGAATGATGAAAGTTTTAACTCAAGTTAAAACCAAATGCTTTACCTTGAGTTAATTTCAGTTAAGGAGGAAAGTTAGAGCTCAAACTCCAAACACTTTATCTGAATTAAAGTTTTAACAGGAAAACTATAAAAGTAAATGCTCTAACTTGCGTTAGGTTACGGCTTTGTGAAGTTAAAGCTCAAACGTCAAAAACACTAACTGGAGTTAAAGCTTTAACTTGGACAAGTTTTAACCACCGTGAGCTCCAAACGCTTTAACTTGAGATAACTTTTGTTGACGCATAGGAAGATAGACTTCATATTTAAGACACTTTAACTTTGATCCTGTCAAATTTAAAACTTTAATTTGGATTAACTTAAAATGCTTTTACTTGAATTTGTCACGGGACCGGACCAGAACGGTCTGTCACGGGACCGGACCAGATCGGAAGCAGGAGGCAGGAAGGGAGAACTCATTCGCGTTAACGATCAGATACTTTTATTAAGGAAATAAAAGTCGTCCAACACTCAGGGACAAAACAAAACAAAAACAGGCTTATAGGCAAACAGGAACTGAGACTAGGGATAATCACAAAACAGGCTTTTACTCAAAACGTGCAAACACAGGTTTCCTCCGAATCAAACACAACAGGACAGAGCAAAACAGAACAGAAAATGCAATGAACCAGCAACCCGCAATACCCACAACCCACCCTTAAGAAGCCCACACGCAAATTAAACGATCTGCTCCAGCCGGTGCCCAGGGGGCGGGGCCAGCCGGTCGCCACGGCGACCATGCTGGACATGACAGAATTAACTTGAGTTAAAGCTATGGGAAATGAGATAAAACTCCAAACACTTTAACTTGACTTCAGGCTTTAATTTTGAAAACGGTAAAACCTTAACACCAATTCACTTCAAATTATTTAACTTGAATTAAAGCTTTAACTTTGAAAGCTGTAAATGTGCAACTGTCTACCCTAGTTAAGCTCAAACGCCTTTACCTGACTTTAAGTTTCAATTTAAGTTAACTTTCAAGGCTTTAAGTTGACTTCAAGATTTAAATTTGTAAACTGGTTGATATTATCTCCTGTTAAGTTTAAACCGTTTGACAAATTACAGCTAAGATTGTATACACTCTAACTGTAGTTAACTCCAGTTAAGGTTTTAGTTCCAATAGCCATTACCTGTATTTTTTAAGACATCCAACCAGAATCCTCCCCGCCACCGCAGGGTCTCCCTGCCGGAGTCGTGGTCCAAGTTCACAGACGACAACGTCCTGCGCTCGCAGGGCCAGCGCGCCGCCTCGCGCAAGCTTCGTGATGAGATCGAGGCGCTTTTGGCCGCCACTTCCAGCGAAATGTGGAGCCAGTTCAACAACGTCAACGTGGCATTCACTGGCCGGGTGGCGCAGGTGTCCAATGCCCGCAACAGCCTGCAAGCGCACCTCGCTAAGGTGACCTCCCAAGGTCTACATTTCATACAAATAAAATCAGATTGTCTTGATTACAAACGTATTGTACATTGTTTACATCGAAATTAGACATAAAACTCCAGGATAAACATAATAAAATCCAGCAATGTCC